>NC_135511.1:7458441-7759691 GCF_051989575.1 Stigmatopora nigra | reverse complement strand
TAGGTCTCCAATGTCTTCTGTGTGTCTTGCTACTGCAACTAAAGAAATTTCCCACATACAGAATGAAATAAAGTTCTAATCTAAAAAAAAAAGTGCCCCATAAAATGTTAGCATAGGAAAGATTTTAACAATGATAGACTTTCAATTGGACGTCTGGGATCGTGAATGGCAGGGAACATGTTTGAAATGGCTTTGTTTATGTGTTACAGTGGCTGAGTGAGAAAGACTTGGTTTGTCTATAGAATAAGCCATTCCTCCTTCTTTGTTTGCTACTTGGAACTCTGCAGAATGGGAGGAAAAGTGCCTTTAAAAAATGTTGCGGGTTCTGAGAGAAAGAGGATTATGTTTCTCCTTTCCGCATATTGTCCACAAATAGTATTGTACTGCAACATGTTTTTCTGCTTTGTTGAATTCATTCCGGTTCAGTTGCGCCATAGCACTATTTCAGGAGCCAATCAAACATGGTATTGTATAACAAACTGTACTCATTTGTAAATATTTCAATTAGTTACACCAAGTATTTACTTGTTTAATCCATTCACTTTCCATTGTGCTTGTGCTCTTTGGGCTAACAGGTGAGCTGGACTCGAACACAAATCGTAGCGGAGCGAAATAGAGTGGATGAAAAATAAAGTTGTTGACATTGGAGTTACGTAAGAAGAGTACTCGCTTGTGCAAGTGCAATACACGAGTGCGGATTGCTAACCAAGGAATGAATCAAATTGTTTAGTCCATTCGCACTACGCTGCCAAGCAGGAGGACGCCTCCCCTGCATAGCCGCTAATGTCAGACAGATGTCTTACTCTGCGCTTCTGTGCCGCTCACTCCTTAGGTCGCAGGAAGGAGAAAGGTCAGCGAGCGGTAAAGGTGTGGCACTACATGTATTTGCGTTTGAATGCGTCAAAAGCTATCGGGTTCCCGAAATTAAAAGTCATGCCAGTTTCTTAGGTAAAACGGGGCAAGCAAGGACCCAAAACTTGGACTAACTAAAAAAAAAAAAAATGCAAAATTGATGATGTTTCCTCATCAATGGCACTTTGCCACATGTTCAACAATGTAAATACATGATTGTTTCCTCTCTGGTATTACAGAGGAAAACATTTACATTTGTATGACTTAACAATCAAAAGGTTGAGGATTAATCAGATGGCAGAAAGGAAGAAGGTTACACAAGAAGGGATTTGGAACTAACGTGAGAAAGTCAATGATTTGAATGGGCTTTGGCTTTGAACTTTTGTGGTACTGATTTAGTAGCACAATAAAGTGGACTTTCCCTACTGTTGTTTATAAAACAGGACAATGAGTTTATAAATGAGCCATATGGATAATGGCGCAATTCATAGTGGCGGGTTACACTAAGGGCACTTTGAAAAGTGTGTGAAGAACGGGAACTTATTGCTCCAACATTTATTCATTCGTGTAGAGTAGCACAGTACTTGGTCTTATTTTTGCATAGTAGGACACAGACTAAGTTTATTCTTAACCCGTTCGGTGCTATTCACCGTGATGGGTGTCCAATTCATTAGGACTAGAACGGTTGGAAGCAAGTCATCATCGCTAACCCGATTGGTTCAAATGGCCTGTATATATGTATTCTTGATAAATTTGGGTTCCTTCATTTGCAGTTTGCAGGACTACCATCTTAGGCCCCAAACTTTACATAAGTGTGAATAATGTCTCGGGCTATTTGTAAGCGGTGATTGGCTGCCGACCAGTCTTTGACGTACCTTTGGACAGGCTCCAGGTCACAGGACAAGCACTATCGAGGACAAGCACAATAGAAAACGGATGGCTGAATTAGCGTAAAACACTGGCCATAAGAAATAAGACATGTTGAGAGCATCATCATAGGCAAAACCAGTATACTATGATTGATACTAGGGTATGAAACTATTTGGGGGAAAAAAAATCCTGTATTGCTGTATAATGGTAAATTTGATCTACGGAAGTACCCACCCAATTTTTACACAGTCTGTCCGGTAAACTTTGGCCCAAAATATTAAATGTATACATCTTTTGTATATCATTTCTAAAATACTGGTTAAGCTGTAGTTAGGTAAATCCTGAACTGGATACCAGTCAATCAAACTAACATGTCAGAAATGCACACTTACTTTCACACTAAGGAGCAAAATAAAGTCCGCTTAAATGTATCATACATGTTTTTATTTAATACATGGTTAATTATTTCCTGTGGGATTTTTGTAAAGCCCTTAGAGGGAACTCAATGAATACATTAGTCACCATTTACTGTCCTGGTCAGAATGAATTAGACGTCTAGTGCCGTCAATGGCAGTGAAATATCTGCATTCACAGCCTGACTTCCCACTTTAAATGAACATAACATCTGTTGCCATCAATTGCATGCAATCTTAAGAAAAAGGTCAAGTTTGGTAAATTACGTACATTAGATATAAGATTTAAGAAGTTTTTTTAGGAAATCTTAAATACTGTTAATGGTGTTTTTTGTTGAAAACATCTCGTTTTTGCCACTTGAAACTACAAAGCGGTTCCATAAGATTGATCCATTTACCAAACTTTATGGAATACATTAATAGAATTTCCACATGAAAAAAAAGGAAAAAAGAGGTCACGGAAAGTTTTTTATACAGCAAACGATGTTTTCGCTCTGGCCCTTGATTAAACAGTGGCTTGATGCGGATTGGTTGGAGTGTGACGAGTGGGGCTATCGTCCAATCAGCGTCCGCACTTTTTATTAAAGGTTCCGCCTTAGAAAAATGCCTCAAATTGATCTTTCCCAGATATGTTTGTGTAATATTTTAATTGCGGATATGCGCAGCAATCGATCTGGGGTACAATGTTAGTTACCCAGTGCCACGACCAGTGTCCCTTTCTTGAGTAGACTTCCGTCATACTTGGAGATGTCCTCTGGGACATTGGGTGTCCACCACACCCAGTTTATATCTACAACACCTAAACAGGGACGTTCTAAATACTTTCATTTTAGCCATTAGAATTTGAACTGTTAGCCACGTGTTTCTAGATGGTTCGTTTTTTGTGCTCAGAACAACCGTCAAATAAAAAAAATGTGGTGAGCCTAACGACTGAAGTTTAGCCTGCAAATAGTTGTTCCTTCGACTGTTTTCATGTCCAGCAAAACTTCGACTGTGAACATACTCGTGCGTTTGGTTAACTCTTTCGCTAACTTCAACAAAATACATAAATGAAACTATGAGCAAACACACCTTACCTTAACTTTGAGATAAAGTTTGTGAGAAAAGCGTTTTGCTTGGAGCAGCTGTCCCAACCCAGGAAAGGAGATGCGGAAGTGGCTCTGCAAAATACCGCCCTCGTCCCAGCTGGGTTCGGTGTCACTGTCCTGCGGACGCCATTACGGCTCGGTAGACTAGAGCCCAGTGCTGGTTTTGAGTCAACATGGCAGCTACAGAACTACAGTTTCTTTATGAGTTCCGGACAAAAAAAAAACTACATTAGGTTTGCATTCATTTAAACACAATACACGTTTATGACAAACTCGAACCACACGAATATAGCTGTATCTAACGTTGATTTTGTATTGAAATTTGTTACATTCAATATATTAAACGTTTGCATTTTTAATTTGGCAACTTGAGTTGACAACTTCATGGAGTTTGTGTATTGTTCCATCGACTGTTATTATTATTATTATTTATGTATATATTATTATTGTATTTAACACATGGCAAGTCACTATTATTGGTAAAGCAACAGACAAAAATTGAAATAATTAAGCTTATACAGATTGTTCGGGCAATACATTTTACATTTTGGTATACAATTCTGGCATTTATGACTTAAAATGATACCCACATTGATTATGGGCACACCAGGTCTCAATTATAATTATATATACATACATATTAGTTCCACAATATCAACCAAAAAAGGTACTCATTTAACTTTTAGGCTGTCATTGACAGTGATGGATGTCCAATCCATGGTGAAAGGTTTGAGCTGGATCGCTCCTGGCGTCCGTTGGACCTTTATTATTATTAGGAGAAGCCTTAAAATGTTTATATGTGTATTCTGTCTAATTTAAACAACAACAAAGAGACAAGAAAATACACGCTGACGTAAACTAGTGCGATTCATCTTTCAAACGCACAAAGCACGCTGGAGCGCTCGATTCATCCGCACAACTTCCCTGGCCTCTCATTGGTCCTTCGAGGATGCGCCTATCGCCAATTGGAGGAAAGTTTCAACTCCGACTGTAAATTAAACCCCGCCCCTTGGACACATCGGTGGTCCTCAGTAAAGTCCAGTTGTTTTTCCCCCTTTCACACAAAGAAGCCGTTCCAAAGCGATAAACGAAGCGAAAAAATAAGGAGAGAAAAAGGAGCATTTTTCCAAGTGTTTTTTTCTTTTGGGGGGGAGAACGAATACTTACCTGGAGGAATAATAAATAAATAAAATTTTAAAAGATTTAAAAAAAGAAACGGACAAGAAAAAAATGGTTTCAGCCGGGCTGGAGATTTTGGGACTTGCACTGTGCGTGGTGGGCTCTCTTTTGGTGATGGTGGCGTGTGGGCTACCCATGTGGAAGGTGACCGCCTTCATCGAGGCCAACATCGTGGTGGCACAGACCATCTGGGACGGCCTATGGATGTCGTGCGTGGTCCAGAGCACGGGCCAGATGCAGTGCAAGGTGCACGACTCGGTGCTCGCCCTCAGCCACGACCTGCAGGCGGCTCGGGCGCTCACCATCATCTCATCGGTGATGGGCGTGCTGGGGCTGATGGTGGTGATCGCCGGGGCGCAGTGCACCAACTGCATCCGCGACGAGTCGCTCAAAGCGCGCGTGGTCAACGCCGGCGGGGTCATCTACATCATCTCGGGGCTCTTCGTGCTGGTACCCCTGTGCTGGATGGCCAACAATATCATCTCGGACTTCTACAACCCGCAGGTGCCCGGCTCCAAGAAGAGGGAGATCGGAGCCGCGCTCTACATCGGCTGGGCGGCCACCGCGCTGCTGCTGATCGGCGGGGCCGTGCTCTGCTGCTCCTGCCCGGCCTCCGGGAACACGGGATACTCGGTCAAATATGCGCCCACCAAGAGAGCCACGCCAAACGGAGACTATGACAAACGGAATTATGTGTAGCCCCATGCAGACTTTTTTTTCCCTCCCTCTGTCTCTCCTTTTTTTTATTTTTTAAAAGGTATTTCTAGTTTTTATTTTACTTTTTGAAATTATTTTTTATTTTAATTTTATTTTTTAAGTATTTTTATTTTTATTTTATTTTTTAAAAGTATTTTTTATTCTTATTTTATTTTTGAAATTTTATTTCTATTTTTATTTTTTTGTTGTACCTGCCTATTTTTCCTCCTCGTTCATAAACTGGACCATCTTTTTCATCTTCAGGACTTCTCGCCTTCATGTATTTTTTTTCTTTCTTCCCCTCCCCTATGGAAGCCTTAAACTACTGTCAACAAGAAAAATGGAGTACAGTATCTTTGTTAGGTACATGGTTTCGTAAGTTTTGTTTTTATGATTGCCGTTTTTTTTTGTAGAGGAACTTGTGCCATTGACACCACATGCTTTGCTTGCCAACCTGTACAGTTATTGAAGAAGAAAAAAAGATTGCACGCCCTCACCCATGGATGATTTGATGGAGACACAAAGAAGATTGATGTCATAAACAATGTACTTCATGCCTAAACTACAACTAAGGAGATCACCTGCTACATTCTGTCTTCACCTGGCCGCAAAGAAAGAAAAAAAACATCACTGTACTGGAAAAAACGCCAATGTGAGACATCCTCCCCCTCATTACTACACCGAGGATCCTGCAAGAAAGAACAACCTGGAAAAGTGCCAGTGTAGTTTGGGTTTGACGTATATCTTTTGTGACTGCAATCCTGGAACTTTTCCTTTTTTTTGTTGTAAACTCAACAAACCTTGCCTGTGCTGGGATTGATGACATTTGCCTCCGTAATTCCGAGCACCTGCTGGCATTGTGTCCCCCGCGGGAATTCTCATTTTATTTCTTAAGTTCCTGGAATTGTTTGCTTTTTAATTTTTTTTAAGTAGTGACTTACAATTCATGTATAAGAAGATGCAATATCGTGTTCCTTTTTATTAAGATTAAACTCACTATATTTGTCTGGAATCAATATCAAAAGCGTGTTCTTTCAGCCCCTGAACGAACGTAATAACAAAACTGCTGTCCTGGCCGTGCATGTGCGAGCTCCCCCCTTTGCACGCATGCACGGCGGGAGAAAGTATTTTAGCCATCCATAGAAATCCAGATGACAATGCCCATTCAGCTCGAGTGGGGCTCCGCTGTTCAGCTCCATACAACCCCCACCGTCCACTTCTCGGCGCAAAACCCCCCTGCCTACCCTGCGACCCCTACGGAAAAGGCTGCAAATTAAGGCTGCGGAGAGAGAGAGAGAAAACTAGCTAGAAAGTCTCTTCCCGTCAATCATTGGTCGGCCCGGGCGACGCAAATAAACAGATACGATTCAGTCTTCCCGACTAGAGCCGCCACCCGTGTTAAAAAGTGTGACTGGATTCCGAAAGCTTATCCATACTTGTTGTGCTGTTCACTTAAGAGTCTTAGCGGGTCATATGCTCTCTACAAAGTCGAAAAATATGGCCATGCATACAGTCAACCCAGCTGACTTCGGTGAGTCATTGTGCACGTAAAAGTTACATTAAGCTATTTCTCCATCTTATTCACAATGTTGTGTACATCTGAGCATAAATGTGTGCGCTTTAGACAAACTTTAGTCAACAAACAAACAAAAAACTCCCGAGCAAAATAGCAATTATTTATCATTAATGTAACGATTTGCTTATTTCAAGTAGGAGGACATAGTTGAAAAACATTAACTAATTGACTGCCATAGACATCCAATTCATTTAAATTGTCCAAATTGTGATGTGTAATTAAAATGATTAAAAGATTGGGAAAAACCAAACAAAAACTGGAAATGCCAATCATTTTCTTCCTAAAAAAGGTTCCATGCAAACTCAGGCAAGTGAACCTCTACCTTCCTGGATTTCTGTATTATATTGCATATTCGTCAATTTTAACAGTAAAAAAGTCAGCGACAGGGGGAATAACGAGGGGAAAAAATGACAACTACACTTAGATGTAATATAAAAGTTAACCAATCGGTTTGTCCGCATTGTTCCTCACTGCAGAAAGGCTAACGGCGTGGAGGCAGTGCTTGTTGGGGGTGCGCAAAAACACAAAAAAAGGCCCCATTTCAACAAGGAGGCAAGGCAAATAGTGGTAAGTGACGTCACTCAATGGCATTTCTCCATGGTAACCAAACAGAACCCGCTGTTGCCAAGCTACGGGCGGCTATAACGCGGTAGGTAGTATGGATGGTCCTCATAAAAGCGCCAACCAGCGAACATTCCGGCCATGAGTGGGCACGCACACGTGTTCGGCTCCGACGACGCGGACATTTGCGAAAGAACCTGGGGTGACTGACGTGGGAGATGTTGCCAACACATAGCAACATTCTTGAAGGGTATGACATAATATGCTCGGGATATTTACCACTGAACTTGATCCCGGCGAGTCTGCTTACCACACGGTGCAATTTGAAGAACCAAGGGTCTGGTGATATGACCTTTGCCCTCTGAAGCAGGACTTAGGTCAGGCGTGCTAAGTCACTTCCCAAATGGCTGTTAGAGATCCAATCCAATCTCCTCATGTCCTTATTGATCAGGTGAGCAGCACAAAGGTTAGTAAATTACATTGGAATGTTCTCTTACATAAACACAAAAGTTAATAAATTATTGGAATTTTCAGTAATTGCATGAACAACAAAAGACATTTTAGAGGAATTATTTCATAGCTCCTAGTGCCTACTAATAGACAAATAAACAATATATATAGTAAAATTGAAAATGAACTTAATAAATAAAATGCCAATTTGACATTTGAACTAAATTAATAAAATGCCCATATTACATTTCTGTCAAAAAAGGCTGTTTTAATATTGGTTAAATTGCCTAAATGAAACAATTTATGGATCTACACAAATATCGATACTACATTTACACACATCTAAATACATCTACACATATAGATGCACTGTGAATGAATTTGCATCACTTTCAGAAAGCCAGAATATCATTGTCTGTAAACTAATGACCAGAAATTAATCTATTATAATATTTTCCCTTTGTCACTGAAAAGGCTCAAATGAAAAAAAATGGTGACCAGTCACTAAGAGGGAGATTACCAAAAGTTTCTAGAATACAACGCAAGCGATGAATTATGGCAATTAGATGACCACTCTAAAGTAAGAATCACTAACAGAATATCCGTAAAAAGTCAAATCAAATAAAGCGCCTGATGAGATGACTAACCAAGTAAAAACTCATAAAGGTGATCAAGAAAGTTTTTCCAGATGACCTCATGAGAGGCAGCAAGTGCACCAAGAGGCCAAAGCTTCCTCCCAAATGGCAAAGCCAAGAGTCAGCGGGTGGTTCAAGGCAGAGGACAAATGTCGCATTGTCCGACCAGTTAAAACCCCCATAAGGTGTTTGTGTGAGAAACAATGCCAGAAGTAATGTGGTTACACATGAAGAAGAAGGGGGGGTCCAAATCCCCCCTTCATGGGGTCTATGTGATTTACTGCACGGTGACTCATGGCTTGTGTTACGGCCCACTAACACCAGAACTTCCTGAGCTACGGACAGTGCAACAGGAAACAGGAAAGGACGTGGGCGAGGGAGCCGCCCGTGGGTGTTCGCTATATCTATGTGTGTGTGTGTGTGTGTGTGTGTGTGTGTGTGTGTGTGTGTGTGTGTACTATCAAAGCTTAATTTGTTTGGTTTGTCTGTTTGGCCACTCCTATTACTAATTACAGACACTTACCTTCTCATGAAAAGAAAAACGTTCACTTCCATACGCTGCCTTTTTAACTTAATAGGCCATTTTAAAACTGTGGTTGCGTCCCTTGAATATTTTTGAGAAACTATTCATTCTCATGTGGGTGGTTAGGGTGTCAGCCTCACAGTTCGTGGGTCCTAGGTTCAAATCCAGGTCGGGCCACCTGTGTGGAGTTTGCATGTTCTCCCCGAGCCTGCATGGGTTTTCTCCGGGTACTCCGATTTTAGCCCACATTCCAAAAAACATGCATGGTAGGCTGATTGGACACTCTAAATTGTCCCTAGGTATGAGTGTGAGAGTGAACAGTTGTTTGTCTCCTCGTGCCCTGCGATTGACTGGCCACCGATTCAGGGTGTCCCTCGCCTCTGGCCCAAAGTCATCTGGGATAGGCTCCAGCACCCCCGCGACCCTAGTGGGGATAAAGCGGAAAATAAATGAATGAATAATTTTCATTATTCACATGACATCAGTATTATTGACTTGGAATGTATGTGACTTTCAATCAAAAGGTGCACCCAGGGGCGGAGCTTAAAAGGGTCGGGGATGGGCCTCGTGGGAACTGAATTTGGGAATGAACAGAACTGCGCTATGGAAATTTTACGCATTGAAAATAAATTTGGCACTTCAACCTCTTTGTTGAATTTGGTATTCCAAAAAAGACAAAGCACTTTCCAGCAATTGTGGTTGTGACATCATAACCAGAATGAATGATTATTTCTAGCTTTGTAATGCCGCGCTAGCTAGTTCCTCTTGGCAGAATGAATAGCTCACACGGAAATAAGAGAATAGAAAGCCCATCCAAGATAACATTGTCGCAGACTGCAAAAATCTGCAACCATTCGGGGTCAGACATACATTAGATTTTCTAGTAGGCGAGGCCAAGGCAGCTGAGGCATAGCAAGATTGATTCAAATATTTAAGTTTGCTGTTGTTTATAAAATAACAAAGTGCAAGGCACATAGCTGAAGCATGAAAAGGCATACAATCCTCCTAATCTTAGCGTGTCCTAATATTTATAAAGCAAATGCTGCAATATTTAAGCCACTTTTCAAGAAACAGGACAAATCTACATGCTTCCCACAAGGGCCTGTAAAATATGTAGTTTTATCTCCAAAATATGAAAGTGGAGAGTTCAAACGGGCAGGGAGTGGACTCCTTTCCGTGCCAATAGCCGAGTCATCAGAAGCGCAGGTGCGAACGCACATAAACACGCTTGAATGGCAGCTGCCTGCTGAGATGAAGAGGATGCCTGTCGGAGATCTGGTGAGGATCACGCCGCATTGTCAATTTGGCACGCTCAGCAGAAATTTGCTTCCACGTAAATTTGGGAGGCAGGAGTTTGCCCCCTTTTCCTGAATCGTCGTCAAAGGTAAAATACTCTTTGCCGTTATCCAGGCGGTGGGAGGACATATGTGCATAAATTCTCCTGTCTTGCTGCAGGTCTAGAGCAGTGTTTCCCAACCACTTGTGTGCGGTAAGCAATGGGTAGGTGTGCCGTGGGAAATTGCAAGAAGTCATAAAATGTAATATTCAGAGAGAAAAATGAATATGAACGAGATTCATTAATTCAAATTGTCTAAAATGTCTTTTTCTGTGTCTGCATTCTCACCCTCTTGCTCCTGTGACTGTGAAATTTCCCGAATACAGGATGAATAAAGTTATATAATCTAATGAACCGAAAGTTTTGATGTGATTTCTGCTGATGAAACTATTGGTAATATGGGCAACATAGTTTTAAATGAAAAGATTTCCAGATGGTGGTGTTTCTTGAGATTTTTTCAATGCAAAAAGTGTGGCACAGCTCAAAAAAGGTTGGGAAACACTGCTCTAGAAAGAACAGCCCCGTCTTTTTTCATCAATCTGCACAATTTTTGGTATTGATAATACTAAAATAATTGAGTGGTTTCAGCACCGCCTTCTGGCAGGTAGCAAGGATTCACAGAACCGTGATTAAATTCCTCGCTTTCGATTTAGAGCCAGCAAAGTCTCAATGCAGACAATAGCTTGTCTTAAGGAATGACACCCCAACAGTGAGCAGGCTCAAAAGGTTAAAGGTCACAAAGGTCATAAGGAGGGGGCTTACAGGTTGACATGAAACTGACACCAGTGGAGAGCAAATCAAGCTTCTGGTGCAAATTAGTCATGTCACATTACATAACTTGATAATAATTCTCAATACTATATTCTATACTACATATATAGCTGGTCTAAGTACTTGGTTCAGTTCATTAGGAATTGTGTCCATAAATTATAGCGATCTGGTACTTGGATTCCATTCTATAAGTTTATACATATATATACTTGTCGTCTTACAAAACTAGTTTCAATATTCTGCAATTAAGTGTTTATAAAAAAAATAATTCGGCAATATATCACAATATTACAGGACACCATTCTAAATCGATTCAAAATCTGTCTGAATAAATCAATACACCTGTTTTAGTTGGAAATAAACAATAGGTGGATGCACTTCCACTATATCCAACTAGTGGGAAGCAGTAAGCTCCCATGCCCAGACATTTAATCTCAATAATCGCATGAATCACCTTCAAGTGTTGTTTTCGAATCATATTGCCAGATATGAGGAAAGACACACCCCTACCTGCAACATTAGTATCATTTCCGAGCGATTATGAGTGGGACAAAAAAGTAGCTTATCGACCCATTAATACCACCAGTGATGACACTAGCACTAAAATCACCCACGTGGAAGAGGGGGGCATAAGCACTATGACAGTAAGCAACCTCTCCTCCCCCGAGAAGAAACAAGACAGTCTGCCCGCAGGACTACATGGCTGCAGGATCCTGCCTTGTGAGCGTTTATTTCCCTCAAGTGCGTGCTGCTTGCCACATTCCTCACATGCAGAGTGGCGGAAAGGCCAGCGGCCCCTCATCGGCAGAGGTGTATGGAAAAGGGGAGTGGGTGGAGGTCGGGTGATTGATCATAACGAAGGCCGGAGGGCCACGTGACCAGGCCCAAAATGAAGATACTATTATATTATTGTTTTTAAAAGACAAAAAGACGCATTTTGTGCTAAAAAAAAAACTCAATCTGTGTGGTTCTTAGCGGTGTTGCTAAAAATAGTCACTCGAAGGCTAACGCCATTCCAGAAAATTGTCTTGAATAGGAAGGGACGAAAATAGATAGGAGGAGAGGCTGCTAATGATGCATTCATGTTTAATTCGTCATAAATGTTTTGCTGGAGATAAATGGCTCAGACAGGATAACATCGCCACAAATAGTTTGTTTAAACAGAATCATTACACATTTTAGTAGTCTTTGGCCCACTAAAGCTAAATGTTAACTGCACTTAATTCAAGTTGAGCATTCACACCCGAGTCTCCCAGATGTACTGAATTGGACTTGTATTGTTGTCAATGGCAAGGACTGAGTTAAATACCATTTATTTAAAAAGTGGTTTTGTTTCTCACTCAGTGGCAGTGTGGGTGGTTGGTTGTCTGTTTCATTATCCACTTGCTGCCATGAATGGCTAGGATAGGCTCCCGCACCCTCCGCGACCCCTGTCTGGATAAGCGTCAGGGAAGATGAATGAATGAACGAACGAACGAACGAACTTTAGACTGTAATTGGGAATGTATTTCTGTTACATTAATACCTCGCTTAACGAGGTTAATAGGTGCCAAGACCTGCCACAATAGGCGGTTACACGCAAAGTAGGGACAGTGTTTTTATTGTGTCACTTTGGTATTATTTGGACTTTTAAAACCCTCTCTGTACTACTAAGCTAGACACTGGGCCCTTGTGGCCAGAGAAATACTACCCTCCAGTTGTGACTTGAATCCCCCCCAAATTCATGTTTGTACAGTAATCCTTCAAAATATCGCAGTTAATGTAGATTTTGGCTTTAACGCCATTGAAACAAGCAGTTTTCCCAAAATTTTGCTCTCAACCATATATGGGTGAGCATTATGTAATAACCGGTCACTGAACTGATTATTGACCGACGCCCCTTTCAAGTAGTGCCGTGGCCCGACAACAAATTATCAACGAGACACCTGACCTGCATTTTCTCTCAAGTGTGCACTGCAGATACGCATGCAACTTCAACAGAGCCTGGGTGAAGTTCATTCCACTTCAGCAAATTTTTCTTCGACATTAGGGTAGAGGATGAAAAGCATTAAACTGTTAATGATTTTACATTGGCGCACAAGTCGGTTGATCACGAGATTGTGCTTAAAAGGGCCAAAACAATCTAAATAGTTCAGCTTCACTTTTTACACTGAAAACTCATGGTTTATTAAAACAGGATTAAAATAAACGTCTGACGCAAATAGACACAAATATAACAACAAACAATAAAACAGCCACGACTTTAAAACATTCTGTACAATACGGGGAGTAAACAGATTTAAAACCTTGAGAACAAGAATAAAATGAAATAAAAACATGGATAAAATGACTCTCACTAAAAGTGTCCCTCGCTCAAATACTATATCTCAGTCCCACTTACATTAATTTAGAGTAGAGATGTCTCAGGACAGAAGAGTTATGAGTGCGTCAAGGAACTTGCTCCTGTCTTCTGTCTTCAGTTCAATAACTGTGAAGGGAGAAAATAGAACATAATTAGTCATTGCTAGCCATCCCAGTTAAAATGACTTTGATATCTAGGGCTTTTAAAAGGCAGACAATTAATTAATATGGTGGTTGATAACAAGTGATTGACAAAAAGGAAGAAAAGTCTGTTAAAACGCGACATTTTCAGGGTCGAAAGCTCAAAAAACAAGACTTTGCCATCAAATGTTTTGGTTTTGTACTTGAAACAAAGACAATGCTGCTCTCAGGTGGCAATCTGTGGAAAATAACCTATCTCTCAAAATGAGTGCCTTCTAGGAAAATGGAATATAATTCACATATGGCCTATCCAGTGAAAGAGAGAGATCGATGATTTGATCCCAGGTCGGTGTGGAGTTTGCATGTTGTGTCTGGGCGTGCGTGGGTTTTCTTCGGGTATTCCGGTTTACCCCCACACATTCCAAAAACATGCAGGTTTGCCTAGTTGAATACTCTAAATTGCCCCTAGGTATGAATGTAAGGGTGAATGGTTATCCGTCTCCTAGCTTGAAGTCAGCTGGGATAGGCTCCAGCACCCCCAGCGAGGATAAGTGGAATGGGAAATGAACCAATGAATACTTTTAATCATGGTATATACTCAGCGGACTGTTAAAATTGTTGTAGATTCCACATTCGCTAAAACTAATTTGAAATTTGACTTACTGGATGTGTCAAAGTGGTCATGCATGGTTCTGGAGCTGGTGCTTTCTGCAGCTTTCTCAAATGCTCTGCCAAAGAAACTGAGAAGAAGAAGAAAAAGAGACAAGCATTCAAAAGTCAAACAGTAGTATACATGTATGTTGTACAGTATGTTGGATTGATGAAAACGAAGAGCAAACCAATGGATGTCATGCAAAGTTGGGCCAAATACATAGGTTGATTCTACAAAACCCAAACGTACTTCTTTTTGTCCGATGTTTCCACATCAGGTGGGATTCCCAGCACGAGGACGGTCCCCTTTTCCACATCTTTGGGAGCGGCCATGACGAGAGGGAGCAGCCTGCACCGCTTATTTCTCGTCTGGCAGATGAAATAAACGTCAACAACATTTCACGACACTCTACAATGGAACCCGTAAAGTCAAACGGAAAATAGCCATTAATAGACATTTTTGAACATTCATTCATACATTGTTGCATTTAACAGTAAGATACATTTAGATTTTCAAAAATCTGCAGTGACATTTCTGTAAAAATCGGAGAAAGATGAGTCTGGTGTCATCATATTGCTGCAGCCTATTTATAGCAATATTTCCAAAATATTTATAATATGGCACTGCCTTGAGAGGTCTTAAAGACTGGAATGTATTTATCCAACTTCCTTTAAGAAACATTAATTGTAGCACAACTACTTCCATTTCAGGATTCAAGTCCACCCTTTTAGATTGATCTACTTACTGATTGGATGAATGCTTTAAGGAGGTACTTGCAGAGCAGTGTCAAAGCCATGGGTTTAGAAAAGAGTTTGACATCAGGGGTGCCCTATGGAAGACGCCAGATTTGTCAATGTTCAGTCAAAAGCATGATCTTGGGCTCTGTATACCTCCATGAGGTAACAGTAGAGAAAGGCTCCTTGCGACACAATAAGGTTGGTGCAGATGCAGCTTGCGACAGTTTGTTGGATAGCCATCAGTTTCTTCTTAGCCAGGTCCATACCCGAGTGGAGACGCCCCAGGTTGCTCCTTGAATAGCGGGTAGAGGTCGGTCAACCAGGATGAAGCATTAAAGACAGACATTGAGTATAAATGACCTTCGTGAGAAAGAGTATTTAAGTAGTATGTAAAGTGCAAATTTCCCCTGACCTCAATTGGGGAAAAATTGCTGGAATACAATAAAACACAGAAATACCTTGCCACTTTGCAGATCGACTATTGCAGATTTACCACTTTGCGCCAAATATAGTATATAAAAAGATCATCGCGTAGGAACAATAATACAAACATCAAATGAGGAAGGTGACAATATGAGAGTAATTCACGCGTCGTCTACCTTTTGGAGTTAAATAACAGTACAGAAAAGTCCCAAAACTTCATAACAGTGTCCCTATATATTGAGGCAGGTCTTGGAACCTATTAACAATGTTAAACAAGGTATTGCTGTAAGAGCTGATGAAAAGTCATTTTGTGACAATACTCAGGGGGACTTTTTATACGACAACAGTAACCGAGGTAAAAACACCAAGTGTCGTTTCTGTGCCTCCTAAAAATCAGTATCGGTCTTGAAAAACCTGTATTGGCCGATCACTACAAAATACCTTGAAAGCGAGTCCAGCGCTTTGATGAAATTGTCCGTCTCACTCTCATCTTTCTCTGTGCTCTCAAGCAGAGCTGTGGAAGCGTGCACCATGTCGCTGGCCAAGAAACGGTTCTTGAAGCCAAAGTGGACACCAAATGTCTGTATACGGATATCTTTCAATCTGTCAGAGAATAAAAATGTAAGAAAATTTGGCCCCTTCAGGAAAGAGGGGAAGATAAAAAACGATCACGACATCCACACCCGAATTTATTGGAAGACTCCTCGATAACTTCACGCAGGTTCTCTTTGATGGACACGTCCATGGATGTGAATTTTTGACGTACTTGCTTCAGAGGCAGCCTGGTAGCAAAACAAAACAAAAAAAACACATCAATACATTTCACACGAATCGCTATTTCATGGTGTAATTTACCCCATATCGGCCAGGAACTCCTGCAGCTTTTTCTGTCCGTTTAACGTCCACAGTTTGAAGTGGCAGGACGTGTAGCACGAATTACTAAAGCTCTCATATAAAGACCAATGCTGGTAAAGCGTCAGACGTAGGCTGAAGAAGAGGGTTAAGGTGATGGCTGCTACAAAAAAAATGTGCGTAGCACAGAGATCATTGTTTACACAGAGTGAAATCTGTCTCCAGATAAATGAAGGATACTCGTACTCAAAGGAGATCCTCATGCAGTCGATGGAAAGAGAATTTTCATCTTCGTTCCGATGGTTATGTCGAGAAACGTGCCGCTGCATGGTGCCAATGTCGGATACATATTTCATACTAATGAACAGAATATGAGAAAAGATGAGATGAAACGAATTAACTACCGTATTTGACGCACTATAAGGCGCAACTAAAAGACTTAAATTTTTTCAAAAGACTTTTATAATTTGATGCACCTTATATATGGGTCAATATTGGTTAATAACTGTATGAAATTCTCTTTAACAAAGCTCCACATAGTTGATGTACAGTAATCCCTCGAGTCCTAGTAGCAGGAGTGGCTTTCACTTACTCCATTTTTATGACATTTAAAAAATAATATCAGAAACAAATCACAAAAATGAAAGTAGCGATATTCAAGGGAAGACTGTATAAAAACTCCTAAACACTACTACCACAGCTCCATTCAGTGGATGTATGACACAATTGAATACAACTACTAAGACAACTACCACCACGACTCATTAGACGTCAATGACGGTGATAGTTTCCCAATCCATTTTGACTGTGACCAATCCATGCCAACATCTCCCGGTCAAAATAGATTGGACATACAAGATATCACCGACAATGAACTGTGACCAATCCATGCCAACATCTCCCGGTCAAAATAGATTGGACATACAAGATATCACCGACAATGAACTGTGACCAATCCATTCCAACATCTCCCGGTCAAAATAGATTGGACATACAAGATATCACCGACAATGAAATAAAAACATGATCTTTCGCTGCCGATGGAATGAGGATATTTTCTCACTTTGTGACTTTATCATGAACCCACTGGTCCGTCAGTCCGATGATAGCCCACCTGTCCAAAAGGGGGCAAATGGATGTTTGCAAGCTACAGTTGAAAAAACAGGATAAAATAAAAATAGAGAACTTACCAAAGCATATCTTTAGTGTCTTTCGTTAACACCCATGCAAGTTCAAAGAACATAATGGCTGCCTAATTTAGAAAAGACCATTAAAAAAATACCACATTAAAAGGCAGCCTCTTCTCGAAGATACTTTAAGATCTCCAGATTGTCAACTCACGGATGTGCCATGGTATTCATATTGCTCGTAGTCAAATAAGATTTCTCTCCTGTCATTTAAACAAAAAAAGCTGAATGTAAACACCCTTCAATAGACATCAGACATCTAAATATGACTTGAGAGCAGTTTACCGTCGTGCCTCCCACTCTCTCTTCTCACGTTGCCTCTCGATTCTTCTCTCAACTTCTGCCTGCAAAACATCACACAAACAGCTTTTGTTTGATTTTGCAATTAGTGTTACTTTTTTTTTTAAGGAATGTCTTACTGGGTCATATCTCCTCCGTTTGCCAGATGGCTCAGAGTCACTCTCATTTCCAGAGTCGTTTCCCTCTTCCTCCTCCTCCTCCTCATCATCCCGAAATATGTCTTCATAAGGAGGCACAGCTAAGTCATCATCTTGTTTTATCAGCAGTTTGATCTTCAAACAGCAAAATATTGATCATCAATGATTTATTTTTTGACAAATTGAACACTGTTTAAAGGCCTATAGTTAGTATCATAAAATGTATACTGTAGTTATGGTACTGCAATCAATCAGACTTTAAATATTGAAGTACAAAGTATCTTTCGTGCTTTAGGTTGCCAGATAAGATCAGGTTAACATACCAATTGTTGATTTTCAATCAGAAAATTCAGAAGCCTGCAGCAATGACTGAACAGGTCCACGTAACTTGTTTCTTCCAAAGAAATAAAGAAACTTTTTTCTATAACATAGCGCACTGACAAATATTGTCAATTAATGTTCTTCTCGGGTGCTTCATAATATTGTAATAGTCATATAATTTGTTCCTATTCCTATCCTCAGCAGTCGATTAATTAGCACTCAACTATAATCTTACATATTTACATATATGTTCATTAACATATGTTTATTATGTGCTGTCCCTTAACAAAGATTTTTTTGTTTGTTTCATTTCAAGAAAAACAGTGATAATTATTATCCATCACCTGAGTGTCATTGTAGACATTAACCACATCGACAGGGCGGTGTGTGTCGCAAATAAATATGATGGAGTCATCGTCTGGTTGCAGCATCTGAAGGAGGTCAACGTTGGCACCGCAGTTGATGAGGACAAAATATTGAAACTGCAACAACAATAAAACATGTTATGTACTTAATAAACGAAGATCTCACATAATGAATGAGTTTCATACTTGATTTTTGTGTTCAAGGTAGGCAGTTTCGAGGTCCTGCCATCCCGTCACTGGTACCAGGGTATATTGAACCTGGTCGCAATGGAACAAGGCCTGAGGAAGAAAAGTACAAGGATATAATTAATATTAATTTTTTGACACTGAATAGTCTTTTGATGCCACGATAACTAGAAGTTGGCCATAATAGTGTGATGCAGTACTTGGAGACCATTTATTATGGTAGTTTACTTGCAGTACTTTTTGAAAAACGTGTGATAGCCGCTTCCAAAAAAAACATTTCATCAAGTTAGGACTCTGCTGGTAAAGTGTAAACATTTGGACATCATCTAGTGACCCATTGATTGTTCTTGTTCTTCTTCTTCTTCTTCGGCCCCAATATTACGTCACAACAACAAAGTCCAGCAGCTCGATTGCTAAATGCTAACTTACCTGAAGTATTTTACAGGCACAAAGAGCATCGATATCTGACGCCACCAGGAGCGCAACTCTCTGGAGAAAAAAAGAAGAACACATTGGAGAGCTGAAAAGTGAAGTGAAGCGTTTCACTTTTTAGCTTTCGCAGCTATTTTCGAACTTCTAATTCAATAACCTACCTGGTTAACAACAACTTCGTAAAATTCTTTCCGAATATCCGTAACAAACATCTTGAAGAGCGAGAATTAACGGTATCGTTGAGTCCTCGAAACTAAAACTGGAGCGTAGGTGATAAAAAACGGCATTAAAAGTTTTATCTGGGTTCTGTGTCAAGACACCAAGTACCGCCAGCTGCGTCAAAACTAGAAATGTGGCGCCAAAAGGCTGCGTCACACGCAACCAATCAGAGAAGTCGTCAGTGTGCGTGTCATGTGAGTGTCAAGCAGGCGCTGCCACGCCCACAAAACAAAAATCTCTAGGTTATCAATGAAAAACAATAACACAAAGCTCATGTAGGAACATTTTTTCTGTGTTAGCAAATGACATCACAACATAATACAATCACAAGCGTGTATCAGCATTAAGTAGCTGCTACATGGTCTTTACAAATGAAGGCAAAAAAATGTGCCTGACAATAATACCCCATAAAAATGTTAGATTGTCAACAAACCAAATTTTTCTGAGAAAACCAAAAATATTCATTCACCGGATGCACTAGACATCCAATCTATTTTGACTGGGAAAATTGGCACTGATCAATCGTCCAGCTAAATGAAACAAGAGCATTCCCGCAGAACTCCCAGTTAAAATGAATTGGACATCAATTAGAAATAGCAGGCAATTAGCTAAAAATGTTTGTAACCAACTGACGATATCAGAGGAACACATTGCCTTATTAAAATATAAAGTGATGAAAAATCAGGCAAAATTCAAGTAAAATTCCTAAACGTCCAATATTAAGCAGTCAACCATACAGTATACCACAATCCTAAAATCTGTATAGTGTCATTTAAAATTGTAAATATGACACATTTTTGTGAAACGCTAACCCCATCTTTAAGATAATGATAATTACATTAGAATTATGGTGCCCTAAAGTAAAATCAAATTTGTCACAAACAAAATTGGAATGAAAACAATATTATACATTTACGAATACAACAAAATGATAAATGAAAAAGCACAGCCAAATTTGGTCTGAAATGAAGAAAAAGTGCTCATACCCTGCAAAACTTTGGCTCATTCCACACAAAAACACCAAAGACTAGTTTCATACAAATATGAAAATGATCTAAATCCCTTACCAACAAGATGTCCCTTATGATATTATTGATTGAGACAGGTCTAATGTGAATTGTCTCGTTTTTGACAGCAAAATAGAAGTATTTGCAGCTCCCAAACAAAAAACAAAGCCCTACTGATGAAGTTAAGTTGTTAATGTTTTCTCTTTTTTTTTTTTTTTTTAACGGATGGACTGAGCTAACTGTGTTAACAAAAATAACTGAAGTTTTTACAGCTGGTGAAGAGACTACGATTAGTTTCATCCACATAGCAAATGTCACCTTTCAATAAGATTTTCAGGTCAGTAGCCAATTCACTTTTGTCCTTTTTTGTATTGTGAAATTATGAAAAGTATTCATTCATCTAATAATTGTCTTATTAATATTATGAACAGCCCTGAGCTAATTATTTTGAACACAATGAAGTAAACCGCAATATAAATCCATGCAAAAACAAACATTACTGTTGCATGGAAACCATTTTTGGGACTAGTGATTGGTTTAGACACTCAGTTGTGTGGTATCATACAATACTGTACGAATACCACATTTTATGAGAAAATTTGTTTTTTCTTTTAATACTAAATTTCTCCAAACTCATTTTCATGTAAAGTCATTGCTGGGTTTGACACTGCTGAACTATGTTATACACATGAGTAAAAATGACTGGCATTGGTATCAGTGCAACACTAAAAAATTGGCCACATGAAATCTGATGTGTGCATACATTTGTTTGGACTATATTTGAATCTAGAAGTTTCCTTATTTTGCCAACTCTTGATTCTAATAAGGAGGCTAAAGGCACTCTAAAGTGATATTGACCCAATGTCTCTTTCCCCAAATATACATAAATATACTGGTAAAGTAAAAGTTAAGTAAAATTATGTTGTGGTTGCATTCAAAATAAATTAAAACAGTAACATAGACATTTCACAAGAAACGTTACCTGTCATGTCTCATGTGCATATGAAGGATTGAATATGCATGCTCATATACATTTGGTCAATATTAATAATACAAAACAGCTGGGTAGCCCGATGAGCTAGTGGTGAGCACATCTACCTCACAGTTCTGAAATCGAGGTTTCAATCCCAGAGTCAGACCTTCCTGTGTGGAGTTTGCATGTTCTCCCTGGGCTTGTCTGGGTTTTCTCCGGGTACTCCGGTTTCCTCCGACATCCCAAAAACATGCATTCTAGGCTAGTTGAACACTCTAAATTGCCCCCAGGTATGAGTGTGAATGGCTGTCCATCTCCTTGTGCCTTGCAATTGGTGCCTATAGTTGGCTGGTAGAGGCTCCAGCACCCCCTGCGACGCTTGTGGGGATACGTGGTATGGAAAATGAATGAATGACTAAAACTGGTCTTAAAAGGGCAGCTCTACTTGTCTGTCATAACATTCAAAACTGCACCTTTTCTGTGTATTAAAAGCATAAAAGGGATCATTAAGAAAATAATTACTAATCACCTCCCTAACTCGGTTTGTTTAGTTCCTAAAAAGAAGCTCGAGTCCAGTCCAATTTGACCAATTGCTAAAGAAGCCTTTAAATCACAAAAGAGACAACATTTACGTAAGATGCTGGTGCAAGACAGCATTTTGCCCCCCTTTTTTCCGTTTCTGCTGTTTGATTCACAAACAGTTCCAATGAAATGGGGTCCCTTTTCCACTTTTGGAGGTAGTATCTGAGCCGAAACGAGCAGAAAAGGGATACGCTATACACTCGTGGTAAAAACAATCACTGAAATCACGATTCTAATCTGGAATGCTTTTGTTTGTAAGTTTAAAGAAAAAAACATGATGTATCTTTCAATGGAAAGTAAATAACTTCTATTGACCTTCTCTTGTGGTTGGTTTCCCCCTCCAACTCAAAGTGTCCACCCACAGGCAAATGGAGTTTCCAGAATAAACCCCTGGGAAGCTACGATATGCAGCAAAACAGATCAAATACAAGCGGGTCTTTTTACATGGGTAGAATGTAGTTGGAGTTAGCCAACTTGCGTTCCTGTGCGGCGGGGATACCCTCTCTGCGACTCAGGGGCCGGTAGCAGTCGGGGTCGCCAAGCGCCGGGTAGTGCTGCCTGTAGCATAGCCAGGCGAAGCCCAAGCCTAGCAGAGAGCCCACCAACACATCTGAAAGTAGGACACCAATGACATTAATCGTTTCGTTGAAGGACTCATTGACTTTCTCATTCAAAGCAGAAAACACCCATACCTTGCCAGTGATGTTTGTAGTCGCATGTTCTAGAAAGGGCGATGGTCAGCGCTACAATTAAAGGGGTGAGGAAAGCGCAGAGCCGCCAAGCTCTGCCTTGGCCAGCTGCGTTGAAACATCGCAGCTTCCCGCCGATGTAAAGCGCCGTGAAGCCCAGGCCGGCAAAAGCAACTGGGAAGACAAATATTTCAAGAACTAAGAGAGTAGATGTATTCTCCTGTTAAAAAAAAAAAAGTGTTTACGTCTTACATGAAGAATGTCCACTAGGAAAACTTTTTCTTCCCTCCATCACCACGTCTGGATCGCCGCTACAGCGTAGCTCAAGGTTCATCTGCCCGTCTGGGAAACAGCGGTAGAAGAAGTCGGGCCTCGGCCTGATGCAGAAACAATTGTTAGTTCAAGACTGGTTTGCAAATGGTATTATCCCGGAACCTGTTTTACCTGCCGACTGCAAGTTTGATGACGTTGGTGAAAACGCCGTTCAGGACAAGAGTCAAAGTCACGGCTACGGATAACAGGAAAATGAAGAAATTCAAGTCCAAAGTCAAGGCACCACTGTACTTACTCTTAAGCTAGCTCTCACCTAGTGACGCTTCCTTGGCGTCACCTCGCTCTGACTTGGTCAAGAAGGTGAAGATCATGATGACAACCAGCGGAGTAAAGAGAGCAATGGTCTGATATAGCAAAAAAATAAAAAATAGATAAGTCTTTATTAGATGTTTAAAATTCTTATGTAACTTACAAACATAAGTGATGTAGGGACGTGATCTTGATCCACTCTGCTGTATTTATACAACCACATCTCTTCTGGCTGAATCTTGCGGTAGAAAGGTGGAAGCTGCTCCGTCACCCTGAGTAGGAGAACATATTCATATTCCCATTTTTGATGTAGATATCTTTTTATCAACTAATCCATTTTTTGTACATGAAACAAGCAAAAAAAGCTAATCATTTAAAAACACAATGACAGCAAAAATTCACTTTTTACTTTTCACTCCAAAGTACATCAATTTTTTTACTTACCTTGAAGTAAAATTAGTATCATTCCACATTTATCTTTTGTATTACAAGTGCATGTGCATATTTTAGTATTTGCTACGTTGCTGATAATACATTGCTCTAAATACCAAATCTTAAGAGATGCGTATAATTGTCTGGAGTAAACTTACAGGAAAACTACAAATAATGCTAAGCGGACGGAGATTTCCGCCAGGAAACCTCGAAGCAGCCTCCTCTTCATTTTGTCGTTCGGAAGCAACTTAACTTGATATAACACATCACCTCCTGGTCTCTATCCTCCTTGGACACTGGATGTGAAAATAAAAACAAATATACATTTTAAAACTTAATCATTACTACAAAAATACTCAGTAATGTATTTGTTTTTAGTGATAAGAGATATTATAAATAAGAGAAACATGAAACGGGGCAAAGAGTGACGGTATATACAAAAATTTAAGCAGAGCCGCATGTGGCTCGAGAGCCACGTGTTCGCCACCCCTGCTAGAGGTTATTTAAGACATTTTATAAGTGTCTTTTTTATTGAATGCTTCTCGAAAAACTGAACGAAGTAACAATAAATCGGCAAAATTTAAGGTAACAGCATGAAACCATTTGGGTTCATTACAATCCGACCTACAAAATGGAGTTATCCAAGTGTCAAAGGTTAAACCTGATGTTCTACACTAAATAGCTTATTCGAATAACGTTTTCTAAAGTTCTCAGAATTTTAATTTAAATATTCTATAGCAAGAAAAGCGACAGTCGAACATAATGCACTGAGCGCTTCAACACATTTGAGGAAAACTGTTCGGTTTGAACAAGGCAAACTTATCAACGTAAAGTCCTAAAATACACCTCCCCATAGCTTTTGCAGCAGTTCATATTTATGAAATTAAATCTTAAAAAGTGCCATGTTAAATGTTAAACCGGTCACCAAATGTGACAATACTTAGCATCGCCTTGCACGACCGGCAGAAACCGAAGCTAAGCTAGCCGACCGGGATTTAATGTCTGTCACGTTTCCACCCAAATCCCCAAAAATGATGCAAAATTTCCCATTTAATATTTAACCTCCTTACCTCACAATGTTTGTGTTTAAGCCCGTTTTTATGTCAAAATAGGCCGAGGCATCTTCTTCCCGCATTCGACACTCGGGGGACACTCCATCCAACAAAAACACAAAGCGGTTTACCCATCTTGCAGAAAACATATCCGTTTTAATGTTTCAAAACAAAACGTGTGATTCGTGTCTACTCTGTCTCTAATTCTAATGATACAACTTTCATTAGTCATATTTATGGGTCGATTTTTGTTCAACCAAATGTTATTGATTATGTGAATAGGTTTGACTCTTATTTGGCGCTGAGAAGGTTGGTTTTATTTTGAAATACGGAATTGTTATTGACCCAAGTTTGTTGGCTTGACGCTTCGATGTAAGTGGCCACGTCACGTTACGAGTGAAGAGGATTTTTGAAGCTGTCACTGTCAAGCAGCAACGACTGGTGCAATTCTCACCAAAAAGCGGGCTTAGAATGCCAAATACCCTTAAATTGCATATGCAAGTGTCTGTCAATGGATTTTCTGGTCAATTCAAGCACGTTTGGGGAATTCTGGAGTCACTTTCTGTGCATTTTTAATAAGTTGCCGTTAATTTTAAGGTCCCTTATTAAAGAGTTAAATTCCTGTTGGCAAGTCATTTTTATCCCATTGAAAATGAATATAATGCAATTGGAAATAAATGGGGATGTTTTGGTTGAACCATACATTTTGGTGAAAGAATGAGTGTTTATTCTCCCCTCCTTGTCAAAACGGATTGGACACCCAGTGCCATCAATGACAGCCAATGAGTTAGTTGGATGAACTGTAAGGGTTTGAAAAAACAGAATTAATGCATGAAAATTTTGCTAATTTTGAAAGGCGACATGATCCAAATCTTTCACTGAGACAGAGTACAGCTTTATTAAAGTCAAACTTCAGGCATGTCTGAACTCTTCCAACTTAATTTTTGAATGAAAAAAAAGGACAGAATTCATATTTTCAAATAAATGTACAAAAAGAGTGTCTTCCCAACAGTCACGCACATTTAGAAGCGTAATTGTACAAGCAACAAAAAAAGCACGCCACAGTAACATGATCCTATGTAAATACAATGCAAGACTATTTACAAGTTCGCCAACAATATGCAGTAACACAGGTTGAACAGTTATCAACATGGTGGTCGTGTTTAGCCACATTTTCATTGAAGCAACACCAAGAGAGATACAAATGACCCCAGTTAGTAACTAAAAAAAATCTACTATAAAAAAGAAAAGAAAACTGAGTGCTTTGCAGATGAGCTTTTGCGCTGCACAACACTTCATCTCTACTGCCTGTCAATAAAAAAATTAACAACAGTCAGCAAAATTGCACAAAATGATGTTACAGTGAACGAAAACTTCTAAGCACTAGATAGAGGATTGCTGATTCTAATTTCAAGAATAGATGGGGAAAAAAAGATTCAATTATGCTTAGAAAAGTCATTCTGAGGCTTTCAGGGTCAGTTACAAGGGAACAAACATGCTAGGGTGGTTTTTCAGAAGATAAAAAATGGCACAGATAAAGAAAAATTGCTTTTTTTGTAAGCAAATGAAATGATGCTACTCACAAATGAAGCCTTCTAATACTGCCACAAAATCAGCAATATGGGGAAAATGGCACAGAGCGACGTCATGCAATTTGCATGTGCAAGAAAAAAACAAAGGCTGCTGCCTTTATTACCAAAAAATATAATAAAGAAACAAAAACTGCACTGTGATCAGGCATTGTTAAGACTCCAACATAGACATTTCCGCTGAATCATTCACTTTGAAAAGACAAATACACCAATTGTGCCATTTTACCCACAAAAAAACATATATAATCCAGACTACAAATAACACATGAATAAATAATAACATTCAAGTTTTGGTGGTGTGTTGAAGTAAAAGTGCCTTAACGACTGATGACCAAGATGAGAGAAAATTATTGGGAGGGGGGGGGGGGGGGGGACGACGACACTCAAGCGGAAATGCTAACAAAATCAAACGGCGGTACATATGTAAGTGCAAAAAGAATGTGGAGGCATATTTCATTTAACTTAATGCAACTTAGCCATAATTCTTGCATTTTGAAATTTTTCATATGAATAATCAACTCCTATGAAATGTCATTTAAAATTTTCTCCATTGGCACTCAATTGAATTGTATATAATATAAATGTACATGTAAATGTACATATACATATAGGTTAGGGATGAGGAAAAAGTCGGAGGGATAATAAACATTCCAATACTGAACTGCTTTTAACAGAAAGTACAGTGAAAAGTCACTACACACAAGAGCGGCAAAAGTTGGAATCATTACAACAATGTAGAAAAACTACCCAAAAAAAAAAAAAAAAGAATATATGCACCGATTACTGGTATAATGCATGAACCCCTCGGAATTTTTCTTCTTCTTTTTTTCTATGTCACATGGTGATAATGAGGAGTACTGCACTGGTGTTTGACAAAGCAATTGGTATAAAATGATGTGCAATAAATACAAAAAATTTGACAGATGAACAATTTAAAAACACTGTACAGTTTGTATTTTGTACACTATACTGGACTGCGTGTAATGATGGTGATTCTCAACAGAAGAGGCTGGCAGTTATTCCAATTTCTTTTTTTCTTTTCCTTCTTTTGTTTTTTGTCACAACACAGTTGAAATTCTTATGGTAATACCAGAAGAAGAGGTATCCATTTTAAAAACACTTATGTTCATTTTTTTTCTTCCTTTTTTTTGTTTTTTCTAAATATACATTTCTGTATATATGTGACCTAACAAAAATGTGTAGTGACAAGGCATGTGAAAAGTGCTTATCAGAGAAGTTTTGGCAGAAAATATCAAAATAAAGAGGTCACAGTACATAATTGTTACCGAAACACATTGTGGCAGTAGTTTTTATAGCCGCAATGGAACTGAAGTTATTCCTTAAGGCTGATAGCAGTGCTCGCTAGCTGGGCCCCTACTTCACTCAAGCGTGATGACGACGACGACGGCTCAGAGAAAATGTGAAACATACTTTTTAAATTCAAAACAAAAAAAACAAAAAAATCTGTTGTGTTAAAAATCAAAATGCAGAGATCGGTCGCTGTTCCTCTCTGTCGGTAAGTACTTTACAATATTATGATCCAATTATGTACACGTGAATGAGCGAACAAAAAGAAGTCACAAGTACTTGTGTAATGTTATACCAGTACGCTATATACCATTATACAGTATTTCACCTTAATAGGACGATTTTCACAAGGAGGTCTGCGCAACACCTAAACAAAGAAATACAACACTCACTGAGATGAAGTGAGAAAAAATCTGCCTGCAAACATGAACAAACATAGATACGTGTATAATTATATTCATCTATAGCCGTAAGTATTATTTTTTTAAAAAAAGATTAAAGCAAAGTCGGAATGTAGTGAGGGCCTAAAAAAAATTAAAAAAAATTGCACAAAAACGGCTGCCTCCCCCATAGAGGAAGTGGAGGGGCGTGATGCAATGCGGGGTCATGTAAGGGGTCGCGACGGGACAGTGGAAGTGTGTGGGAGACGCCAGCCGCAGCGTACAGCAGGTAAACAAGAGGTGAGGCGGCGTCTTCGCCATTTCATTTCCGTCAAGGAGCCGGCACCTGGCGACGCTTGGGGATTTCCCCCCTCCGAGGGCGAGCGGGACCGGGAATCGGTCCGGGATCTCAGCGCTCTTATGTGTTGGGTGATATTTTCCCAGCCAGGTGAACGGCGTACGTCCCCTTCAGGTTGCCTTTCCTAATCTCACTGCGCCAGCCCAAAAAAAAGGAGTTCTTCAGCGTGTCTCGCTCAGGAGGTCCGACGAAAAACAAGAATAAAAAAGTAGATTCCCTTTTAGTAAGCTCAGGTAGGTGAAGCGCCCCGGGGAGGGGTTAGAGGGGGGGGCGCTCTACTGGGAACGAGGTAATGAGGGCGCCACATCGTCTCTCTGCGGTTCCTCTTTTACTGCCACCAGGCTCGGAGGGGATGTCGGTGGCGGCTGAGTCGAGCCAGGAAGGGAGGCCAGTGGACTGAGGGGGTCGTGGCTGGAACAACAGGGGCGATCGTCCAGCGAGGAGGTGGTCAGTGCCCCCGCCTCGTGGTCCGGGCAGAAGGAGCGAGGGCAGAAGTCGCAGAGAGACGTGGACGGTGCACCACAGATGCTGCAGTCGTGCCACGGACACTCCCAACGGCCTGCGGGAAGGAAAAGCCTCTTAACATATGTTGCTGGTAGAAGAAAAAAAACAGAAATTCTCAAAAAGAACCCGAAGCAGCTGCCAATGTGGACAAATGCGACGAAAGCCGATGAATGTGGAAAAACAACAGCAACATTTGTATTCATATGCAGCATCAATTTTGAAGCATATGGGCTAACTCAATAAAAAGTTGATGGCTGACTGTTGTTGTTAATTACGCTTAAGTGGCAATAAGATTGTTTTAAATGTGTGTTTAATATTTCATAGGTGGTCATAATCGTTGCTACGTTTTGCACATAGGATAAAAAGGCCATTAGGAAAAAGGGTCCCTGGTTAAATGAATTGTTAACGTTGGCTATACTTATCTGTATAGTCACGGTTAATATGTTAGCAAATTGCTTTTTTAGCCTCTTGTGTCTGACTTATACATGCACTTTTCCTCATTCTGTACATTTCAAATCATAGTCCAATCCAGTATTTGGAAGAAAGTCACCTCTTCCTAACCCATTCACTGCCATTGATGGGAATACACAGCCAATCCATTTGAACTGGCAACAATTAGTCCCAGTTCAGATGGATTTCATATTTACGAACCATCAATGCCAACCAATGGGGAATTGGATTAAATGCAAAATATGTCTTTTCATCCAATAAACTGCTTATTTTCCCTTGTCTATCCTTTCATTTTTGACACAGCATTTTCTCGCCAGGGTGGCGGGGGGTGCTGGAGCCTTTCCCGGCAGACATCTAGCAAAAAAAGGGGAACAAATTGCTAAATTGTTAGATTTCCTCATCACCATAAGGCGGCTTGGAGAGGTTGAGACACAGCAGGTGGTACGCCTTGGGACACTCCTTTCTGTCGCACATCACTAGCTCTCCTCCCTCTCCGCAGCAAAAGCAGAAGTATTCGTGTGTATGTTTGCCCTCCAGCCTCAGCTTCCGCTTCTTCTGCCTCAGTTTGGCATTCCTGGCCTTCTCCTCCTTCTCTAGCACCACAGCACTCTGGAGCAGAAAAAAAACAACCCAGACATTGTGACACGATGCTCCAAATGATTTTGTGCTTTAAGAAGGACGGTAACATGTACTTACCGTTGGTTGCACCCCGAGGAAACCTGAGCAGTTCTCCGATCCACAGTGGCAAGATGTTCTTCTGTTTCCCACGCAGTGCAAGTTGTAATTGAACGTCAGTTCAGCACCTGCACACAGAAGGCATTTTTTTTAAAACTTTTCTAAACTGATCTGTAGAAAAAGTAAATCTTGCCTTTTTCTTTCTCCCTGATGCAGAAAATGTTCATTGGCAGCCCCAACAATTAAATCTGATTGGACATCTACAGCCCCCCAATCAATGCCTGCCTCAAGGTTGTCAACTCACCCGCTTCTATATCACAAAGGGCAAAGAGTCCAATGCGGACATCGCCGTTGACCGTCCACTTTTGGGTTTCACAGTTGGGGCTACAGCTATGGTTGATGAACCTGGAAGAATTTCCTTTGGGACCGGCGTCAATCACACGGTCCTAAAAAAAGTGCAAAGAAAGAAAGAAATTATGACAACGTAGGGTGAGGAGAACGTGGCTTTTTCACTATGCTGTTACCTTAGTAAGCGTTAACATGTAGAAGTTGGTGACGTGGTTTTCATGAGCGCGTTTAATTCGCTGTTGGCATTCCTCTGAGTCAATGACCTCACCGACATACTCCGTCACAAAGTCACCCTGCAGGAAACATGATGCAGGTGAATACATGGATCTGGATTGTACCACTATTAAAAGAAATAAATTAAAAAAAAAAACATTGGACAATGGTGGTTTCAGGATGGGAATCTCAGAGCATTTTTTCCCTTTTTTTTTTTTAGAATATATCAGCCAATTGCTGCCCTTAATAATGATTGCAATTTCCCTTATTAAGTGACCGTACAAATGCCAAGTGGCACATAAGTGTGTTTAACAAGTAAATTATTCTGTTATGTTTCAATGTTTAAGTTTCAACTTACTGGGCCTCTAACTAGACTTTAGTGGATGTTATGTGACTTTCAGACCGCCAAAGCACAGCAATGTTAATGTGCTCTCATGACCATGTGATACCAATAAACTGAGTTAGTTGGCGGTGGTGGTCAAAGGGTCTCTGACTATGCCAGCAGTCAAGACCTCTCATACAACCATGCTGAATTAAACCTTGGATTTCTTGCCCTAAGACTTGACAAATCTAAAAAGAGGCAATTGTTACATAAAGAAATGTCCCAAAACAGGTAAAAGTATGATGGTTAGCCATGGAAAATCAACAGACTAAGGTGTGGGTACGCTGGTTTTAAAAAAAATGCCTTTTTCAAGTAATTCATATTGACCAATATTGTATTCATTTGTTACTTTAAATTACTTCAAGATCATTGAAAAAAAAGATTGTGATCTTAACACCTACCTTTCTCAAAGTATGAACGGTTCTAAGACCCCATCCACAGCCTTCTGTCTTTATCACCTCAGTCCCCGCATACAGGCGCTTGGAAAAACCCTGGTTTTCGCAATTTTCACCCGCAGGACATACCTGTGTCATTTCAGCAAGAGGTTAACAGGCATCACTTGACACTCTCTGAAATTTCTCAAGAGACGAAGAGAGCAACAAACCTGAGGATGACACTCATACTGCAGCATGCGGTTGAGACACTGCGAGTCCAGGTTGCACGGATGCTCGTCTGTGGGCCGACAGTTGCAGCGTGGGATTTCGGATAAGTCGGCAACGTGAAGTCGGCAACGTGCATGTGCACTTTCCCCACGGGTTTGTTGGACTGGCACAGAAAAGAACACAAATTTAACCGATTTTTCGACCTCTTAGTGAAGTCATTCCATGTTATCATTTTGTCTCTTAAATTACCTTTATGAATTTGTAGGGCGGCGGTTTGCGAGATTTCCGCTCCTGCTCTAGAGCCTCCCTGCTCTCCCTCTGGGCTTTGAGCTCCTGAAACCTGCGGCCTGCTTCTTCCAGTGCTGAAACAAACCACGGTGTTTTTAGCAACATATTCTGTCGACTCATTTTTAGGTCAAGGAACCTAAGACCTCGAGTTAATTACCCTTCTTGAAAGTCTTGTTGATGTTAATCTGACCCGTCACAAAGTTTTTGTCATTCTCAACGTAAGGGAAGACACGCCCCTGATTAATCCAATAGTAGTCGTGGGAACCGAAGAAAAAGACTGGAAAATCGCCAATATCGTGGCGAAGGCTCTGGATGTTCGACGGGACCAAGCGAGGGTTGCAGATCTCTGCCGGCCACCACCTGCAGGATAAGAGCAACATTATGTCAGGGAGAGAACATAATCATCATCAAACAATTTGTTTAATTTGTTTCTATGCGAGTCCATTGTATGACTTTACATGAAGCCAGTTTATAGTTCAAAAGTTTATGGACCATCATACTGTGTGATCCGGTGATTAATGACTTGTACTCTTCTTTCATTATACAGAAATACCTTGACATACGAGTCTCTCACGAGATGAAATCAAATTCTAATCTAATGTAATCTAATCTAATATTGTACACAAAATTGTCACTTTTTATTGCAGATCATTGCCACTAGATAGGTATTTGTTACTTTGCGACCATAGGTGGTGAGTTACAACAATTAAAAACATGTCTTTTTTCTTGTAATGTCATATTTTTAGGTGTTTTGTTTTTAGAGGTGGGAACAGATTAATTTATATTGTTATTTTAAATGGGGAAATATATATTTGAGATACGAGTAAATTGATACACTAGCTCAGTCCCAGAATATGTTAAGTATTACTGTATTATGGACAGCTAAAAAAAAAAGTTTTATTTGTTTTGTCCCTTCTCAATAGATTTTATCCAAAGTATTTTATTTAGGATGTTGTTAATCCATGCATACCTGTAGTTTCCCAGTTTGACCCAGACAATTTGTTTGTAGTGAGGCTTCTTTCCAGCCCTACAATCGCTACAGGACCACGGCCCTTCCGGCATCTCCATCTCCAAGCACTCCGGATGGAAGGAAGCTGGGCACGAGTCGCAGCACAGCAACTTGCCTCCTACAATTGTGTATATGGATGGACACGGGTATGAGTGTGTGTGTGGAAGTATGTTTGAGGTGGGGAATGAGTATACAAAGAAAGGAGGAGGGCATTGTTAGGCTTTAAGAACTTTAAACCTGGACAACCTCTGAATCTAATTTGCAGACAAGCATGAAAGTAGTCAAAAAGATCAACAATGCATGGGAATAGAGAAGAGGGTACAGTGGAATATTCCAAAAGTTGAAATTGAAATGCATAATTTCTAGTCAAGGCTCTACTTGGGGCTCCTTAATGACAACCATGTTGCAAAAAAAGTGGCTGAAAAGGTAGGCCACTACTTTTTGATGTCGTGGACTTGGTTACCACTTTTAAATGAATCAGTTATTGCATGTCTGACAATCAGATTCAGAGCACTGTACCAAGGTCCTGTCAACTTGTACACACATGCAAAAGCAACACGAGTCCAATCAGCCAGAGATCATGGGTTTGAAATTAAAAAAAAGAATCATAAAAAAAACAAAAACTGGCAAAAATAAATAAATAAAGCTGCCGGCATGCACTCCTGCCAATAAAGCATCCCCAACACACATACTGCACCTTACAGAGACCAGCTTGTATGGAATTTGCAGTACTCTTTTTTTTTTGTTGCCTATAACATATTCTCTACAATATGTTGGAATTTCTGCTCCAAGCATATAGTCTGATCATGTCCTCATTGTGTTTAAATTCCATCCAAGACGGGTCAAAGGTGTAGAACGATATGCGCCTGAAATGTCAGTTCCACTGTTGATTTCACTCTGAAATAAAACTTAAATTGGGGTCAGGGTTGAAGCAAAGGGGAAGGAAGCTGCACATGGCCTTTTGCGTAATTAAAATGGGCCCACAATGCTCGGGCAGAGAAGCGATGCACCTCCACAATCCACAGACAAGAACTTAAACCAACGCAGAGCATCCAGCATCCGAGCGCTACACCACCGTCAGTGTTCTTAAATCGAACAATTCAAGTCAGCAGGGACAGATTTGCCATGCATTTACAGCATAGTTCGTTACCCAGCAAAATCTTGTTTTACAATGGGCCTCATGCAAAAGTCAGTGTTCAATTATTGCTTGGTGCTTGATCGACTGAGAAGACTATGTTGCATTCACCAATGACTGATATCCCATTTAGTCATCAAAACAAACTCTATTGATATATTTCCTTAAAAATCAAACAACTAAAGCCATTTTACATAGTACACAGTACATTTATACGTTTTTTTTGTATGTGTGTGTATGTATGTATGTATGTATGTGTGTATGTATGTGTATGTATGTATGTGTATGTATGTGTATATGTGTATATGTGTGTGTGTGTGTGTGTGTGTGTGTGTATATATATATATATATATATATATATATATATATATATATATATATATATATATATATATATATATATATATATATATATATATATATATATATATATATATATATATATATATATATATATATATATATATATATATATATATATATATATATATATATATATATATATATATATATATATATATATATATATATATATATATATATATATATATATATATATATATATATATATATATATATATATATATATATATATATATATATATATATATATATATATATATATATATATATATATATAGTACTCTATTATACATTTTTATCATCGTCTCACAGCTTAATTGGGATCATTTAACTGCGACATTGCTGAATTGTAGTTGTATAAGCGGAGAAGAGGTCATAAATCAACATTAGAATTATGTTAATTTGGAGGGGTTATGATGAGATGAAGTGTGTGTTTTTTTTTCAAAGTGGTCATCCCGCAGAAAAATGATTTGACATTATGGTATAAATGTTGATGGTGTTTGGCTGAAATTATTACAAAGATACTATCTAAAAACTAAACCAAATAGAATTTATTGTATATTTAAGTACAATGTAGCTATAGACTAGCGAATAAGTAGCATCTACTCTACTGTATGTCACATTATAAACCCTTGAATCCATTTTGAGATACGAGCTGTGTTGTGACTTAAATTTTGAATTAAGAAATGCTTCTTTGTGGCTTATTCCGAGAAAATTGAACAGATAGTTACAGTTTAATATATTAACTAATAAGGTTTTTGTTTTTTTTAGTTTACTTCTTGGCTGGCTGCCACTGACAGCCTGTAAATTAATTAGATTCCCATCCCTGTAAATGGCACTGAAACCTTTGATTTTTACATTTATCTTTCATTCGAATAAGGGTACATTAAAGCGAAAGTGATCATAATGAAAGGATTCTTTCTTTAATGAATCCAACTGCCAGTTCTCAGTTAACATGAAAAATTGAATTAGATTTGCTTTGCATGTGACTCAGAGTTCCGTTAATCAAAAAAGATGTTGGGGGTGAGGTTATCTATTCAATGCACAATTCTGCATAGCAATTATTGCCGATTGAACTAGCCAATTAAGGTAGTAGTACCACATGGCACTGCAAAATGAAAGTGGCATTCAAAAAAGGGAGAAACTGATCAGGACGGGAGCAGGCACAATACAAACACAAACCCGTGGGGACGAAGGAGAAAGAGAAAAACTGTTCAGTTACCTTTCCCAACATTCTTTTTGGTAGCTGACGAAGGAGAGGGAATCATAGGTAATTTCAACTCAGCACGATTTGACTCAGTCAGAAGGTAGTGGGACTTATAGGCATATGAACTTAATATGGTGTCAGTAAGGTCTTGCACTAACAGCCCTACACAAGACACACAGGAAGAGACGGGGGTGAGCCGCAGTCAAAAAAAAAAAGAATAATAATAATAAAAAAAAAATTTAAAGGGGAAAAAAAAGAGAAAGAACAAACACTGTCTCTCACACAGACGCACAGCAAACGTAAGTAACATGTAAAAACAGTTTGGCCCAACACAACGTGGCCGGACAGTACAATGAACTCTTTGTTTAAAAAAAAAAAAAAATCAAAATCAAATCAAAAGAAAAGTAAAGAGCCTTTGACATTCCTCAAAATCGACATCGGGGACATGTGAGAATCTTTGTGCCAAAGTGCTAAGTAAGAAACTTGGCACTTTGTAGTCAAAAACAAACAAGTTACATTTAGCAGCCCTGATAAAGTATCAGTACGTCAAAACTCCTGGTTCCACCGTGCAGTAAAGTTCAGTTCAATATACAGTGACAAGTATAGATATAGCATTTCTCTCTGCTAGTGCATGTGCCAAGAATTCACTATTGAAATCCATACAAAAAGGTAAGAACAACTGAACTATACAACTTGGTGGAAACAGGGTTGAAAAAAAGGCTTCACTAAAATGATCCCAGACCAAAAAACCTCAGACAATGCAGGGCAAAGGGTTTTGTTTTCCATCTCGCAGTAGAAATGATAATGCTGTTTTTTTGTTATTCCTTAAATCAGCAAAAGCTTCCCACATGATACCTTTGCATAGGTTTGTGTGTCACTTCCAGTGTGCTTTTTGTGTAAGACGGGTCAGGGCTTACCTCTTGCGCACAGGAAACACCAGCTCACGTTGACTGGAGAAGTGAGGAGGCCGTTCTTCTTGGTGCTACCGTGGCTGCTGCAGATCATGATATGATGTGTGAGGATGGCGCTGCCTGCCGCCACGCAGCTGTCCCCAGTGTGATACGCCACTGGGCAGCGGATACAACGCATCAGACGACCTGGACGGAAGAAAATATAGATTACAACGTTTTGTTTAAAAATTCTATTATTTTAAATAAAACCAGAGCATTATTGGAAATTGTGAGTGCAGACTTTGTACAAAGAAATACACTGATTAAAATGTATTCATTTGACTGGGGTCAGCCCTTTAATTTACTTCAGTTGTGGTTAAGTTGCCTTCTTGGCAGTCTTGATATTTTCCCTTGCAAAGCATTTGGAATTAGCTAAAAGTGCTTGACACTTCCAAGCCACTGTCCTTGTTGTACAATAAAAAAAAAAAAAATCTGTATAAGGACTTGTTCACCTTTGCTGGCCCTTTGAAGGTCTCGCTCCAGACAGCATGTAGCGCAGCAGTGCTGAGGACAGTTGAACCCTCCACCGGTACTGCTCGTAGTCCCTGGGAGCTTCTGGACGCAATCTTCATGGTAGTAACACCCGCAACCGGTCACGGAGCAACGTGTCACCAAGTTGCTTGCTTTCTTACAGCTGAAACACTCGTGATTGCCTAAAAAAACGGTAACAGAAAGACCACGAATGCAGAATATAATGATGTAGTCGTGGCAAAAGATAAACTAACCACTTACCATTTCTACATTCCAGGCAGGAGAACTTTCCTTCTGGTAGTGACGTCATACCAAGACACTCGAGGTGGAACTGCCTGTTGCAGTCACCTTCGCACACCACCAGATTTTCACCGTACACCTCGCAAATCTATGCGGTACATAAATGTCATACAGAAGTCAGTATTTCACTGCTTTTTGTGTGAGTTGAGCGGAATACTTGGATTGCTGCTGACCTGGCAGACGGTGTCACTCTTGACAGTGCTGCCGTCCAGACGGGACAAGCCAGAATCCACAGACTGAGTATCTGAGGCGTCTGCATCTGCAGCTGCTGGACTATCAAGACTCTTCCCAAATAAACCCTGAAAGAGGGATCAAGACTTAACATTGTCATGTGTGTCCAGAAATAACCATTTGAGTCAATGTTTCACAGATGGATTAGAAACCATTGTGAAATAAAAGGCGTCTTATATACAGTATTTTTGACACATTAAAACAACTTGAACTAACTAACCAGCTATAGTAGTTTGTGTCTTTGAGCCTGCTTTTTCTTCAACCTTACCTGTGGATCGTTGAGACCCCTTGAGTCTGAATCGGACGTATCTCTGTACTGTGAGGATGCCATTTCCACATCGGTGGATGCTCTACTCCGTTTCTTCAAGGGTTTGCAGGCGTCAGATATTTCGCTGGCTCCTGAACAAGGACAACAAGGAAAAATCAATAAAAGAAGTCTTTTGTATTAAATCAAGGGCAAGTATCAAGTAGCGTGATTGGTGACCTTTCTGGAAACCTGCCCTCGGTGCAGCCTCGGGAGCCATCTCAGCCTAAAAAGATAAGATGAAACAACTTGTCAGAGGAACTGGAAATTTAATACCTGCAATAACTTGACGCTCTATTTAAGACCTTATCTTCTTATCTATGTATGTTGACTACTTATCTATGTTGACTTTTATTAATGGGGACTACTTGTTATGGGGACTACTTATTAGGGGGAGTACTTATTAGGGGGAGTACTTATTAGGGGGAGTACTTATTAGGGGGAGTACTTATTAGGGGGAGTACTTATTAGGGGGAGTACTTATTAGGGGGAGTACTTATTAGGGGGAGTACTTATTAGGGGGAGTACTTATTAGGGGGAGTACTTATTAGGGGGAGTACTTATTAGGGGGAGTACTTATTAGGGGGAGTACTTATTAGGGGGAGTACTTATTAGGGGGAGTACTTATTAGGGGGTCCACTTATTAGGGGGTCCACTTATTAGGGGGTCCACTTATTAGGGGGTCTACTTATTAGGGGGACTACTTATTAGGGGGACTACTTACTAGGGGGAGTACTTATTAGGGGGAGTACTTATTAGGGGGAGTACTTATTAGGGGGAGTACTTATTAGGGGGAGTACTTATTAGGGGGAGTACTTATTAGGGGGAGTACTTATTAGGGGGACTACTTACTGTGGGCACTACTTACTGTGGGGACTACTTACTATGGGGACTACTTATTGGGTTGACTACTTATTGGGTTGACTACTTATTGGGTTGACTACTTATTGGGTTGCCTACTTATTAGGTTGACTACTTATTAGGTTGACTACTTATTTAATTATAAATTATTGATCAATTATTTATGTTTGTACTTCATGCTGAAGGTCTAAATCTCATTATACTTGTATAATAACTATACAGGCATTCAATTCAGTTCAATTAATTACTTGGATTTTAATTCAATGCTTTTTAAGGGCCCATGAGAAACCTCATCAAAAGAATATATTTATAAAGGCTCTAATAATTATAATTTACATGCTTTGATATGGGAGAAGAGAACTGCACAACACTGTATACAAAAAACTTTACTACGGAAACCACTTTTAATATGTTTGAGGTCATCTTGTCATGTACATAAATGGTAAAAAAAAAACTTTTTGATGTATAACAGTGTTAATAATACTCATTCTCGATACCTGTTCCTTTTTGGTTTTCTTTTTCGGAATGAGGTCATTGCCTCTTTCGGACTCCGACCTGCTCCTGACCGACCGCCGCTGCAGCTTCCTCTCCTGAGAACCTAAAAAAAACATAAAAACATTGAGCTTTCTGGTTCCTTCGTAGCATCTAGCCAATTGTTCTACAAACCTTGTGGACTGCTATGTTGCGAGCCAGGTGAGGAGGCGAGCTGGTTTCCACCATCCTCGCTCCTCCGACTGGCGGGGGATTCCCTCCTCTCCTCACACTCTTCCTCCATATCGTCCACATCTTCATCCTCCTCGGGACTGGGCACGGCTTTAGCTCTGCTATCCTGTGTGGCAAGTGGTCGTGAGTTATCCTATTGTGAGGACATTTGTGTGCATCATTTTGGGAATATTTTGAAGAACAAAAGCAAACAACCCCTCGTCTAAAAGCCAGGGTAGAGGCGGGGCAAATAGAGCCAAGAAAGGTATCAAAATTTTAAACAAAATTAGAATGAAGTTCAGTGTAAGGTTAGATTAAGCTCGTATCTCAAGGTACCACTGTAGAAGCTATATGAAGATTTCATGCTTCACCCACCTCAGGTGAGCAGTAGCCCAGGTCAGGTTGCCTGCCTTCTCCCGTTACTCTCTCCTCCTCAACCTCCTCTACCTCTTCTACCTCCTCTACCTCCTCTACCTCCTCTACCTCGTCCTCTTCCTCCTCCTCTTCCTCATCTTCCTTCTCTTCTTTTTTAGGCGAGGGAGCCATTTTTTTCTGCAGGAGAGGCCAGTCACACTTTGTAATCTCAACATTTAGCCTTTTCATGGTGATGGAGAGAGGCAGAAGTTTTCTAGCCGCAGCAGTTTTCCACGCCCTGACTGGTGGTGGAGAATCTTGCTTGTCTCCCCCATCAGAACCATCTTGTTCAGGGGAATCAGACTTATTCTGGTCCCCCCTGAGGTTCTTCTTCTCATTTGAGCCATTACTGTCATCTGCGTTGGAAACGCTACACTGCCGGCGTGGCAGCTGTCTCCGTTGCGGCTGTTCTCTATCAGGTGACTTCACTCCTGCATCTTCCTTCCTATTGGTTGAGTCGCTGGAGCGCCGGTTGCGCTTCTCGGGGCGGCCAACTGGTTTCTTGGCGATCGGGGCCTCGTTAGGGACCGGGTCGACGTAAATGAAGGTGTAGTTGTCAATACGCTCCTGGCGCGTCATTAGGAAGGCGTCCTCTGCGTGGCCGACGCCCACTTCCCACTGAGCGCGCTCCCTCTGAGGGATAGGCTTTAGAAGCTGGAAAGGAAAATGTCCAAATGATTATTTTTCATTTTAATCTGCTGAAAGGAGATCAAATATGAGACTTTGGCCACTATTTCGAAACCACACTGATAAGATTTAATGCCTCTCAGTGGCATGGGGTGATTGGAACCATAATAAAAAAAAAATGCTCATGCCTTTTAAAGTCACATAAATGAACTTGTTTTTTTTCAGTTCAACAATTTTGAAAATAACTGTCAATTGGCATGAAAAAAAATGAATGGTGAACCTAATTTGTGGGTAATAATTGAAACTGTCAATCATCTTTAGCATTAAAACATATAAAAGCATGATTCCAGTGAATCCCCATCAAATGTAAAACACTCGCCCAAAAAAAGCAAAGATTATTTAATGGACATACTTTGTGTTTTTCCACAGTGTTTGTGGTCTTGCGCAGGGTTTCTGCCTGGAGTTCATCAAACTGTTTCTTGCCTTGGTATATAACAATCCTCTTCTCGTGAATCCACGCTCTCTCTGCTACACTGCCAAAAAACTGGACGTGGTATTCCCTGTGACCTGAATGGCAAATTACAATAAGGCGTTGACTTTTTTCGTCCTTCACAAAGTTGTCCAAAGAGCTACGAGTTCCTACCTCTGGTATTGATGCGTGTGTGGACCTTCATTTGTGGGTCAGATGATACCATGCAAGGCCACCATGGGTAAGTGCCCACCTTGGACCACACCAGATCTCCAATGACAAACTCTTTACAGAATCCTGTCTCTTGGATCACTGAGGCTTGATTGACTTTGGGAACCTGTGAGCAAAATCTTTCCTTAGAATGCCATTTTTTTAAAATCCGGGTTTATTAAGCAAAGAGGAAAATTTGAGCGTTCACCTTTGGTTCAATTTGAATCACTGTCTTCTGAGAGTTGTCTATCTGCTCTGGTGTAGATTCTCTCGGCTGAAGTTGGATGTGGCAGTCCACTATTTGGCCCGTGGTACTCGCTTGGCATTGGATGGGCTCCAAACTCTGCTCCTGAATGTGGAGTGGAAGCTTGGCGCTCTTTTTCCTTTTCTCTTTCTTCCTCTCGTGTCGGCGTTGCACTTGAGCTGCCTCGTTGTTTTGAGATTCCTTCTGAACAGAAAGGGAAAATGAGAGAATGAAAACAACTTGAATTTATTTGAAGTCAAGGAAAATTGTCCGATAAGAAGGTCGCTATGAAAAATTTGATATTGAAATACTAATGTTTGTTTGATCCTGTTGAGAAAACTGACTAAGTATTGTAAATATTGGTGCCTTGACATTTTTCCAATGCAAAAAGTGTGGGTCAAAAATGGCTGGGAAATTCCACATTACAATGTTGGTTAAGAAAGTCAATCTCTTGACTCAATTCCCTTTGTAAGTCAGTCTTTCAGTCATTTGTGTGTTTATCTGGATCAACTTTGTTTGGCTTCTAAATAATCTTAAAATACATTATCTTTTAATCAAGTTGTATTTATAGACAGCATTTTATAGCAGCTGTGGTTGGAATTTTTGTTTGTTTGAGTGCAATACCTGCAATTCTTGCAGCAAATCTCCACACAGTGCCGTTTCAAACAACTCTTTGCCATTTTGATACGTCTTGATGATCTTTAGCTTGATCTCAGGGGAGGTGGTTTTCTTCAGCGCTGCTGTGGTAGCACTGGACGGTGAGTGGACCGACTGCGAGGAGGGGGTACTGTCCACCAGGGAAGGCGGGGGGCTGGAGGAGGGCAGATGAAGGGGAGGAGGAGGAGGCAGCGTGTGGGTCATGATGTGAGGCGTGTGGGGAAGGTGGTGCTGGGTGGGCAGGGGCAGTGGAGGGAGGCTCTGCGGGTGGCTCTGGATGTGGGATGTGTTTGAGAGGAAATGGTGCGCGTGGGGGAGGTGATGGTGATGATGGTGGTGGTGGTGCAAGTGGGGGTGGTGCGTGGGGAGCGGCGGCGATACAGGGGAGCGGGGGCGTTCCTGCAGACCCGGACCCCTCAGCACCGTGCTCTCCCCGGGCATGAGGAGGCCGTGCTCGGCGTAGCTGCGAATGGGCCCGTAGCCGTTGGCCGAACCGTTGGGGAATTGCGAGTACATGGAGAACTTGGATTGCGGCTCGTACATGCCCAGTCCCGGCGGGTAGCCGTTGGAGACGTGCGGCAGGTCCTCGGACGCCGAGGGCGGGTAGAAGTCTGCATCCAGGGCCGCATCGTAAGAGGGACCGCCATCCTCACCCGGGTCGCTGCCGGTGTCACAGGTGCCGTCCTGTCTGATGTTGGCTGAGTCAATAAGCTGAGGGGGTTGCTGAATTGTATTTCCCATGATCCCTTGCATGAAAGAGAAGGAGAAATCCATTGTTGGGCTCCGGCATCCTTAACTGTCTTTTTCTTTGACTGGACCTGTGGACATGAAAATGGGTCAAAATCAATACAGGTGCTTTTGAGATTTCACCTTTTCCCCCCCGAGAATATTTAGATCTGTCTTTGAATTTTCTGCATGTGACAACAAGGTGGGAAAACAGATTGAATAAACATATACGTTATATTAGCTTGCTAGTGCTGTAGACACTTTTTTGAGGAGTCACCAAATACAAAATACCTAACATTTTTTGGAAAAATACCGTTATTAATCTTATTTTTTTCCCATAACCAAACAAATGAATGGAATGGACAAAAAAAATCTCAAATAGAGACTTGAGCTTATATGTTGTAATATTTTTTCAATGTGGCTTGTTCATTTTACAAAATTGTATTGCTCTTTTCACAGTATTCCAAACACCAGATATTTTATCTAATTCAAATCTTTTGTAATTGGAATAACATTTTGTTTTGTATACACATGTACATATCAGAATGACAAAGTATAGCTATGTATATAGATTAGTTTGTATGTAATATTTGATTTAGTATTGGACCTTAGAGCGCTATGTGTGGTTTTTTTTGTACATTTTGCACAATTACCCACAATATGGTTCAATGATTTATAAGTGCTACTGATTGGTGCACTGCTCTTTCTGACTGGGATTCTACAAATGCAAGTCAGACAACTGAAAATAGCACAAAACATTTTCACAAAAATCTTCTCAAGGCAACATTTTAAGATAGAATTCTGAACTGTGGTACCGTAAAATGTGTGATTCGGACCATAGATGTGAATAAGAAATGTAAATGTTCTTTGTACCTTGGACTAAATTTTGGTGTTGCAACGAAGGTGGTAGTTTTTAGTCTGCTCAGGGTCGACAAAGTCACCATTGAAAAATTTTAGGGCCGCGAGAGAAAAACTACTGCACAGAAATTGAAAACGGATTTGTTCAGAGGACCTTGGGTTAGAGTTCCTAGTGTCAAAGTATGTATGAACTATTTTTTATTAAAAAAAAATTAAGATTTTTCTGTTTTTCTTTAAAGTGATTGAGCATGAAGAATCGTGCAGTGAGAAAAACATGAAAGCAGACACAGCAGCTATTTTGAGAGGAATGAGATACAGTAAGTCTGCTAAGCAGTATATTGTCACCAAAATGCTCTTTTTGCGACACAAAACTGTCAAAAAAAATCTCTCTGAAGGTGGATAAACAAACCATCTTGGACCAAGCCATCAAGGAACATCTGGTTGGGTCTTTTGAGTTTGTGTTTTCTTGATTTGTGGTTGTTTAGTCAAACGTGGGTTGATTCTGAAGTAATTTTAAGTGTGCCCAAAAAGGAGAGGGCTCATTCTTTTTTCTTTTTTTTCTTTTTTTTTTTTTGCAGGGTCAAAAGCACTTTGTAGCAATGAGAATGTGCCAGTATATGAAGGGCGCTCATATCAACCATCCAGAGAAATAGGTCTTTTTCTTCAACTATCTCCAAGGGTCATCTTTTGTTTCCTCAAAATGAGATGAAAAGTCCATCTTCATTTCCATTCAGGTCATACCAAAGACACCAAATCCAGAGCAAAAGGGCGGCCAATATGCCAACTTTCATACATTTATATTGCCCTTTATCCCAGTAAATGTTTTAAATGGCTTCACAAGCCCTCAATTGATGAACAATAATGACATCCTCTCACTGAAACACCCAAAAGTGTTTAAATATATCCTAAATATTGCTAATATACACAAGACCTTTTCTATTTTATGTGTTTTTAATGAATTATAGTTTTTTATGATTACCAAATCATACAGGATACATATTTTTGCATGCAAATTGTCAAATGCTCTAAATAAAAACAAGACACGTCAAGGCAAGGCTAATTTGAATTTATCATCCACCAAAAAGACCAAAATGAGCTCATTTTCAATTAAAAAAAAAACCTTTCCCTCATTGACAGAATTTTTTTGAACATGTGTATCCTAACCATGGCATTTTACCAGAACACGATCAACAGCTTGTACCCCCACCATCCTTTCCGTCAAATAGCAAACAGGTCCAACTTCATGCATGTTAATTATAGAGCGCCACTTTAATTATCGCGAGACATCATCAAAACAAATCCAACCAAATACTATTATAGTCGCTGTTTGAGGTTTTCAAACGACCTAATTCATTTCTCATTGCGGTTAAGCGGTCAACACAAACACGCAGTGGCTTGTTATCACCAAACAAGACAAAGATCAGTGTCCGGTATCTTTTTCAACACCAATTTGTTGACACTTTTATTGTGTTTGAAGGTGTTTGGCAACGGTGGGGGTGGGATGCCTGCATTTTAATCTTTAAGCAAAGGTGGATACATAATGGTGATTGATGTAAACATCTGTACGATGCCGTCTAGCGGTCATAAAAAACGACAAATACGTATAACGGGAACATTTGTGAATGACGTACGGTGTTTAAATCGTCAATGCTCGCCTACAGATGTGCGGTTTGTTTCAGCGGGGGGAACATCTGCGCAGACACAATCATCTAATAGCCTTGTGAGATGCTAGCTCCAAAGCTACCTAGCCGGAAAATGAGCTGCTTGTGCTTTCTGTGTGGCTTCAGGAAGCCTTAAACCCGACATTATTATGGGTTTTGAGGTGATTCATGCAACAAATACCGCGCTTATTGCGCATAACGAGTGGGTTAGAGAACACTCCAAACGAAATAAGATGGAAGGGGGGAGAAGCTAGCGCGTGCTAGGCTAACGGTACTTTGCCAATATGGCTGCCCTGTCTGGCGTGATTATTCCTCCATCACTGGCGCTTTAGGGAGAATGTGGTTGAAAACGAAGCAAGCTGTTGTTGCAAAGGCATACGCCGGCGATGAATGCACATGAGCGTGCATCGGCAGCTGCGGTAAAAGAAAATCATGCACCGAATGCAATGAATAAGACGAGATGGCTTGAAGAGAAGCCTGAATTTTTGACGGGGAGTCGCGAAATGCAGGCAAATAAAAATGTCAATACCTTCAGCGTGTCCCATTCTAAACACATACACCAGCCAGCAACGCGTCTTCGTTTAATATAGAAGTATTGAAAGTAAAATTGAAAAAAAAACAAATGCCTTCTGTTATATTGATAAAGGGCAGGCCTATCCTTTTAACGCAATTCTTCACGGAGAGGAGGCGGGGGATGTTACGCTATCTGCTCGCTACCCAATCCCAAAGCTGGGCTCTTCTTCAGTTGAGGAACCGGAGATTTTAATGACACCCTGCTAAAAACAAGAGGCTTTGGACACGGTGCGCTCCTCTCATTTGAGCTCCAGCTAGAGAGCGCGTTAAGAGGCGTTCAAAGCGCCATGCAGCACCTCGGGACGTGTAGTTCACTGTTTAATTGGATCAATGCAGCTGCCAACACTCCAAACTCGCCGTCACGCCTACAAATGAAAATGGAAAAATCAAGTATAATCCTCTGCAATGAGAATACTCAACTCAACCCACATATTTTGCATTCAAAATAGTCTCAAAAGTGGCAATCCAAGGGGTTGTGATGGAAGCAATGCAATCTAAGACCTTCTTCTCAATCATTCATTCATTTTCTGTTCCACTTATTCTCACAAGGGTCGCGGGGGTGCTGGAGCCTATCCCAGCTGGCTTCAAGCACCAGGTTGAGGACACCCTGAACCATGAAATAAACAGACAAATACACTCTCATACCTTGGGGCCATTCAGAGTGTCCAACCAGCCTACTTGGCATCTTTTTTTTTGAATGTGGGAGGAAACTCACATACTTGGAGAAAACCCACACAAGCCCAGGGAGAACATTCAAACTCCACACAGTGAGGACCGACCTGAGATTGAACCTGTGACCCCAGTGCCGTGAAGCAGATACGCTAACCACTCAGCTAGCAGCCCATCTTACATTCTTCCTAGTATACTACTATTAATTATCTCTGGCATGGATATATGCATTAATACAACAATCCATTTTTTAAATCTACCTCCCACGTTTCTCCAGCCAAATGCACGACACGACAATATTCAGTTTCTCACGAGGAATTGAAAATCCTCAATGTTTTGGAAGTGAGGTCCACGCAGAAGTTTGGCCCTTGGGTTCAAACGTCAGAAATGTAAGGCTAACCATTCATTTATTTTTCAACCACTTATCCTCACAAGGGTCGTGGGGGGTGCTGGAGCCTAGCCCAGGTAACTACGGGCACCAAGTGGAGGACAACCCCAACTTTCTTTTAGAAACCCCAGCTTCGTTATTTTATGGAAATTGTACATTGTTATAAAAGCTGTCCTAATACATATATATTTTTAACCACAAATATATTGATTTTGTTCCAGTGTTATTGATGTATATTGACAAGCAAAATGAATAAATGCTGCAATTTAATAAAGCTCACGTGGCACACTTGAATGTTGGATTGGATTAGATAACTTTATTCATCTCGTATTCGGGAAATTTCATTGTCACACTAGCAAGATGATGCAGAATACAAGAGAGGCATTTTAGACATAAAAAATAGGTAGTAAGCAAGTTAATAAATAAATTAATATCGTTAGTATCGTTAATTTCAACGGTGTCCCAGCACCTGAGTGGTTAGCACGTCGGCCTCAGAGTGGGGGACCTGGGTTCAAATCCAGGATGGTCCACCTGTGTGGAGTTTGCATGTTCTCCCCGGGCCTGCGTGGGCTTTCTCTGGGTACTTCGACTTTGTCCCACATTCCAAAAACATGCATGGTAGGCTGGTTGGACACTCTAAATTGCCCCTAGGAATGAGTTTGAGCGCGAATGGTCTTTTGTCTCCTTGTGCCGTGCGATTGGCTGGCCACCAATTCAGGGTGTCCCCCACTCAAAGTCACCTGGGATATGCTCCAGCACCCCCAGCGACCCTAGTGAGGATAAAGCAGTTCAGATAATAAGATGAGTCACTGGTTCCAAACACACACAAAAATATTTTCCCTCTGAAGAGGAAAGGTGAAATTCTTAATGTTCTACCGAATTTTCTGGTCTAGTAGGAAAAAACTTCCGTAATTTGGCACACCTAAAATCATTTAGGGATTTTTTTCTGTGCCTCCTGATATATATATTTAAAACAAATGTCTTGTTATGGCCTTATTTTATATATTATGAGCAGAGCTTCAAACTCAATCTATACGATCTTTGTTCGGCAATCGCGCCACATCCACGCATGCGCTGTAGGGGTTCTGTCAGTGCAGCAGGTCTGCTGCTTCGCAGTGACTGCCATCCAAAAAAAGCAAAACAGGCGTCAGACGAAGAAGGAAAGCCAACCAAGGACTCATCACGAAGCCGCTATTCAATGGGTTTATCACCGCTCTGGCATCTTCTAACACCGTCCCTCCTTCTCATAATGGCCTCTTGTTGAAGATGGATGCTTTTGCTCACGTCGCACCGAACAACGCCCAGTTAGCAGCGATAGTTCGGTCATTGACGTTGGAGGTGAGCTCGCTCGCCATTTCACTCGTTAGCTCGGCGAGCTACATGACGAGCTAACCGGCTAAAGCTGGAAACTGATACCCGCAAGGGGATTTCGAACATAACACGACCTAAACAAAGCATGTTCAACTTTGAACGGTTGCTTGACATGATTTAGTCCCCGTGGCTGACATTTTAAGCAATGTTGTGGATCCAGCATTTGACTGTCTATTGCTCACGTGAGTGGAAAATAACCAAAACATTGCGAGTTTGACACTGCTGACCTCAGCATGTACCCCGACTCGAGTATCAAAGACTTAGTCAACAAAGACTATTATTCTGCAAGAGTACGTGTCATTCAAACCGGTGACCATATATTTGATTTTACCTTATTGCTCGTTTTAAAGCTGACTGACAGCACAATTTGCAACGTGGCTGCGCGGTTTATGACTCGGGTTTATTATTATGTAATTCCGAGTAACTACTAAAATTACACATGACAGTCGCTCCTATGGAAATTACGCATGCCTCACAAGTAAAAGGCTTTCCACGACTGATTTGTAATTGCATGTGTGCTTTCTCCTCATGTTCCTGCCCCCAAAGTGATCGATCCATGCAATGGCAGTCTTCAGCCACCAGGTGCTTTTTGCCGTTACAAGATCCAGGTAAAATTTGGACATGCACTCATGATCATTTTTATTCGATGTCGTACCTGTCAACCTCGGCCAATTCCCCTGATTAAGTGATAATGAAAAAAAAACATAACTTTATTGACCCAGTATTTGGGAAATTCCATTTATGCCAGCAAACATTATTATGTTTATTTATCATTATTATTATAGTCATAGTTGCTAAACTATGACTACTACATGGCCACAAAAATGTGTCCACATATGTGTATGTTAGTGATGTTAACATGAAGCCCCATGAGGTATTATTATTTTGATACCTTTCTTCTCTCGGGTTGGCTGTATTTGCCCTTCGCGTCTGCTCGTATATACAAATTTGTCTCAAAATCTCAAAATAAATATTTGCTTAAAATTTTACTCGCATCTCAAAATGCTCGTATGTCAAGGTATTACTCTACAGGGAGTTCTAATTCTATTGTTTGTGCTGTTTATATCATCTTACCCGTTGTTTTTCCCCCTTATCTTATACAGGGGATCTTATCTGCTATCTAAGCGGCAAAGCTCGCTGTCTTCCAGAGCCTACCTCAACATCGAACCTCCACGTAACATATCCTCAACAACAAACCCACTAAGACACTCCCGCTACGGCCACCCACGGTGTTTAGGAGACAACTACCTTGGCTGCGGCCACAGCTCTGTCCAGCTTGCTCGCTCTCTGCATACCTCTGTTGTTTGGCGACAGGAGATCAAAAATGAGGAGAGTAAAACGTCAGCAGCCCCGGCTCAGAATTCACCATCGGGTGAGAAAAATGACATTGAGCCAGCCACGGTGCAACCCCAAGCCCAAACGCCTCAGCAGCCCGCTGTTGCCGCCGTGCCCACGGTGCAGGAGAGGGCCGTGGTGAAGAAGGCACTTTATCTCAGGATTGTCGACGAGCTGAAGCATTATTACAATGGATTTCGATTGCTTGGTATCGACACAAAGGTTGCCGGCAGGATGGTTTGGACGCTGCTCCATGGGCAGATGCTCACACGCAGAGAAAGGAGGAGGGTAAGGATTCTTTGACTGTTGAACCTGGAACATTTGGTGGCCCCAAAAAAAAAACATGCTGCCACCAAGATCAAAATATTGAACCGGACCCGTTGTGGTTGCTAGCATAGCATGTTGCACTCAAAAGTTGGGCCCGGTCTGCGCGCTATATCACAGCTAACATTGTTGCAATTTTTTAATCGATGTCTATTATATGCCAAAAATAAAGTAACTACATGCTAGTCAAGCAAATGTAAAGTTTCCAAATTGCACCGAAGTTGCACCATGGCCAACCGTGTTAGAAGTTTTTTCACAAACTAGGTTGCTTTAAAGTCTCATGAAATATTGGGGTCTTTTAATGAATAATTGAAGTTCCCATCCTAGTTCAAATGCAATTCTGTCTGTACTTTAATGCTGGTTGAAATGATTGAAAATAACAGAAAGAGTGGCATATTGTGCAGTAATTGTTTTGACTACCGTATTTTCCGCACTATAAGGCGCAACTAAGACTTTCATTTTCTCAAAAAAGTGGCAGTGCGCCTTATAATTCAATGCGCCTTATAATTCAATGCGCCTAAAACGGAATATTAGTTCATCATTCCATGAAATTCTCTTTAGCACAGCTTCATCTTGAGACTATGTTTCCAATTATGCGTTGACATTGCTTTCCAACTGAGCGTTGCAAGTTGGAGGAAACATTAACCCACAACAACGTGACCTTAAACAGGGGTAAGCCTACGTAGATAACACGTGCATATGCAGTCATCACATTCATATCTAGTGGTGCTACACTCAAACTATAAACTATTTTTGGCCCATGGCATATCTCAGAACTGGCAGGGCACTGATAGAAGAGACGACAATATTGTTTTGTCTTGTGCTCACAGCTGATGAGGACGTGTGCCGACCTTTTCCGATTGGTGCCCTTCATGGTGTTCATCATTGTCCCATTTATGGAGTTCCTCCTTCCTGTCTTCCTCAAGCTCTTCCCAGAAATGTTGCCCTCCACCTTCGAGACAGAGTCCAAAAAGGTAAATGGGGACACACACACACACACACACACACACACACATGCGCCCTCAGTGCCGTTGTAACCTCTGATTACATAACTTGAGATATTCCTGCCGCTGCAAGTATGTGTCTGGCCTCACAGCCAGCTGACCAGTCTTATCAAAGCAATTTTCTTTGGAATCTTTGGTACAGCGTGCTAGTCGACAAGTTCTTTTAATCTCCTGATACGCTGTGCTGCTTGTTTAATAAGCCTGCCTCAATGATTCCGGAATGCCTCAAAGGACACGACCTGCTCTGTCGACTTTTGTGATGCTGGCAAAGTTTAAAAAAAAAACTGGTCTAGAAAGGTCAATGCCAGTGTTTTCAGGTGTCTGTGACTTTTAGGATGTTGGTATCAACAGTGCTTAACCTACAAGGAACTGATTTTTCTCAATAGGATTGCCTTCTTGCCAGCCTACATCAAATTCCAGATTTCTTAGATTACTCTGTTTTCCAAACTATGAATTGCACTTTTTCATAGTTTGACTGGGCCTGTGACCACTACTCATATGTGAACTACTGTATTGGCCCATATATAAGGCCTTTTTTTTTGCATTGAAATAAGTCTGGGAAAGTGCCGGTCGTCTTAAATGTGGTGTCTAGTCATTGTACCCATTCACAATGGGGAATTCTGAACACTTTAATGGTTATTGCTGTTATTGCAATTGTGTTGTTTTATCACAATAGATTGGTTAATTTTCATTTACAAATGTGATTGCACTTAACTAAGTTTACATATTTAAATGTTCAGATATTAAGATGTCATAGACAGTTTTTGCAGATTTGAATGAGGCAAAAAACACGCTTTTCTCTTGAATATATTGTTATAGATGGACTGTAATTATTTTCTTCTGCCGAAAAATAGGGTAACTTTCTCTTAACCAGAAGAGGTGTGTAATATTGTCTTTGTTGTCCTTTTGCAGGAGGAGAAGCAAAAGAAAGGGCTGGCTGCAAAGCTGGAACTTGCCAAGTTTCTCCAAGAGACCATTGCAGAAATGGCTCGCAGGAACAAAGCATCGGCTCAAAGCGAGGATGAAGCGCAGCGCTTTTCCACATATGTTCAAAAGGTACATTACAAAAGTTGCCCTGTACCTGAGTTTTGGAGATCAGGCCGTTTTGTCTTTTGATAAAGAAGCGAGTTGATTCGCCATGATGGTGATTGCATGGTTTATTCCGTAATCAGGTACTTTTTTTGCCGGCTCGTCTCATTTCACTCGTACTTTCTCATCAGGTGCGGGGTACTGGCGAGCAGCCCACAACCAAGGACATTGTCCGCTTTTCCAAGTTGTTTGAGGACGAGCTGACGCTGGAGCACCTGGAGCGCCCTCAACTGGTGGCCCTGTGCAAACTGCTGGAGCTGCAGCCCATTGGGACAAACAACTTGTTACGATTTCAACTCATGTTGCAACTCAGGACCATCAAGTCAGACGATGAGGTGACACCACCAGCAGAGGAATTTTACATGATAGCTATTTCTTTCTCATTGTCGTTTTGCCTCAGGCGGGACAAATTAAAGGAGTCAGTTATTCGGGACGTCCTAATATCCGTGTTTTTTAAGTACCACAATGTGATAACATTTTAGAAATTTGTTGTCATTTTGTAAACAACAAATTATGGGCTTCAGCGTTGTCGTGTGTGTAATCAAAATTTCGCTTTTTCAGATGATTGCCGCCGAGGGCGTAGCAGCAATGAGCGTGTCGGAGCTCCAAGCAGCTTGTCGCAGCCGGGGAATGAGGTCTCTCGGTCTCACCACGGATCAACTTCGTATTCAAATGCAGCAGGTGAGCAAGCGGCAACGGATGGGTTTATGATATCCTAGGTATTGTCTGAAAAACATGCTGTTTCTTGGGGAAGAAAAGCTCATGAAACACAAATTCTACGCAGATGGTTCATGTTTTCGCTACCATTCTTGAGCGTACATACCTGCAAAAGAAGGGTGTGTATAACAGAGGGAAAAATGCTTTCAGAGAGCAATTCTGAGTTATGGTTTCTCCAGTCACAAGTGTATCAAACTTTACAAAATTTAAAAAACTAAGACAACCTAAAACAAGAAAACATACCAATGTAATCATATGTTCTTTGATTTTCTCCTAATGGCCTCAATTGCATTTGTAAACTAAAAAATGGACTTAGTCATTATCAGAAAGTACAGATATCTTCGATCCAGAACCACTTTATGTAATAAAGATTATGATTAATTTAACAGCCAAATCACCAATTTCCTAACTCCACCCAATCATGTTATATCTAAAAATGTCAGGCAATGTTAAGGCTCCATTGCCCTTGTTGAATTTGGAAATAAACCGGACGGGCTCTTATTATTATCCTTGCCTTCCTAAACTCAGTGGTTGGACCTACACCTGAATGAAAATGTTCCGCCATCCCTGCTGCTACTCTCCAGAGCTATGTACTTGACTGAGCTCAAGCCCAAGGCCCCGGTCATCATGCCCGTGCCCAAACTTGAGGTATGAGCGTTTCACAGCTCCTTTTCATTAATGGGAGAATGTTGCCAATATTTCGAGCACTTTCTTTAAAAAAACACTGGAGTTTTGTTGTAAGCGGAATACAAAATCAATTCATTATTTTCGCAGAAAACCACTCCAACAGAGAGTAACGGCACGGCCAGGACCTCGGTCGGCTCCGAGTTTTCTGACCCTGCAATCGTCATCAAAGACAGGCCGGTTTGTACCTTCCCAAATCGCACAACATCCGAAAAGATGAAGCTGTTTTGAAGGCAAAAGTGGTACTGGTTTCTCTTATTCATTTATGAATATGATTTGGTGTTCCAGGCTGAGGAGATAAGGAATAAGAATCCTCCTGTCATGCCCGACAAACCTCTGACTGCTGCTGAAGTTCTCCAGGTAAGCAGGAAGGTTTTATGTGTGGGTTTTCTCCGGGTACTCCAATTTCCTACAGCATCCCCAATACATGCATTTTAGACTGGTTGAACACTCTAAATTCCCCCTAGGTATGAGTGAGAGCGTGAATGGTTGTTTGCCTCCTTGTGCCGTGCGATTGGCTGGCCACCAATTTGGTGCCCACAGTTTGCTGGGATAGGCTCCAGCACCCCCAGCGACCCTTGTGAGAATAAATGGTTCAGAAAATGAATGCTTGGAATTTGTAATATGGAGAACTCCAGTCAAAATAGGCATCTGTTGGCATAATAGTTTTTACATAGTAACTCATTTTAAAAAATAAATAAAAATACAACCTATAGTCCGGAAACTGTGTAAGTTAGTCTTTCATTAAAAGTAGGTAATCATTGTTTTTCTTACCCGGGCAGGCTAAAGCAGCTACAGAAGTGTCCCAAAAGAGCAAGATGAGTGCCAACGGTGTATAAAATTCAAGTGTGAGTATCTGGACTAAAAAAACGGGGGAAATGAAGTAAACCCACAGCCATTAACGAGGACACTACGCTCAATTGACTATATTTGTTTACATCACCCTTGCTGCTATTTAGGCGGAAAATGTTTGATAACTGTAAATACGGTGACAGTGCTGTGGATTCCACCTGGCACACTCCATGAAGCTCTCAGTTCCTCATAACTCTCCTTGTAAGTTGACTCAATTATGTTTCAAATAAGGCCTCTGCCACGGACCGACGGCAGTGCCTCCCGGGCTCCTCCTGTAAATGTGTATATATTGTGTATAATGTCATTTGTGTCATAGATTATCGCAGTAGCATTGTACGGTTTGCTATGCAAACTCATGAAATGATTCAAGCTCCCAGTATGGAAAATGACTTTGCCAGTCGATGAACACAGGAATACGTAAGCCGTCCACTTTTGTTCTTTTTGGCCATAAACTTGACCGAGTCGTGTAGAGGGAGGTTTGCAGTTATTATTTAAAAACTGACGCAGTTAGATGTAAACGGAGAGAGAGTATACTCCTTTCATGCAGGCAGTGTAAGATGCCTTATTTTAGTGGAATCTGCTGCAATGTATTTTGACACTGATGCTTAGGTTTCATGAAGCTGAAGAGAACATACTTGATGCTATCTATATATAAAAGAGGTTCTATTGGAGACATCTTTATGCTACTAATTTACAAACATGGATTATTTTTTTATGTGCTTCAAATCTATATTATTTACTACTAGTGTAGCCGTATGACCGATCCTGTCCCAATTTCTTGCGCTCTCCTAAAAAAATGATCATGCAAAGTTGACCGTGTGGTGTACTGTAATAAAGTAATCATACAGTTTTAGTTGATTTTGAGTCACCATGCCTACTTTTTATCATTGACTCACTTTATGAACAAGAATTGGGCGTCTCTTGTCGTGTATGGCGTTGAAACTTAATACTCTAATAGTTCATTTTTTTATTTTCCATCAATTAGGAAATAAAATGTTTCAATTTTAAACCAGACTATCTTTGACCTGCCATGCATCTAACAGTGGATAAACTTTTGATAAAACCAAAACATTACTTCCACAAATTATACTGGCAAGTGCAATTAGCGTTGTTGTTGTTTTTTCACCTCGCATCTACAATACTGCGTGCTCGTTTTCTGGTCTAGGTTTTTTTTATGAAGACGGACTGAGATATACATTACAAACCGAGTCTCAGGGTTGGTTCTCAAACCCACGTGGCTTTATTGTAAGAACAATAACCCCTGGTAACTGACAAAAGTGGGCGTGTTCAGTTTAGAACAAACGTTCCAAAGTATCTTCTCTCCCGTGGCTATCTTGTCCGGCCAATTAGACCGTCCCCCTCACTTGGGGTCAAGAAGACTTATGATACTGGTTCCCTGCTCAGAACACCTTGATATATAACATATTTAACAGTGGCGATATTGGTCATTAGCATTTTACAATCAGAATTTCATATATTTAGAGCACCATTCCCGGAATATGGTGAACTAGGGTAGCGGGATGCGGTGGAGGGCCGCGCTCGTCGTGAACCAAAAGAAGCGGCCTTCCCGAGCAGGCGCCGCCATTGGCCGGACGGTGCCTGGCGCTCTTCTGGTGGGCACGCAGACCCGCCAGCTGAGAGTAGGCCGACTGGCACACGTGGCATTTGTAAGGGCGCTCGCCGGTGTGCAGGCGCACGTGGTTGCGTAAGGTAGACGACTGGCTGAAGCGGCGGTTGCAGAAGCGACAAACAAACGGCTTGTCCAACGTGTGGATGCGCATGTGCGAGCGCAGGTTGCTGCGAGAGTTAAAGCCGCGGTGGCAGATGACGCAGCGCATGCGACCCAGGCCCCCCGGACCCCCAGACGAACCAGGCGAGGAGGAGGAAGATGACGATGAACTGTCGCAGACGTGGAATTCATCTGAAAAACAAAATATTAGGCTGGATTTAGGCAACACTAATATTAAAAAAATGAAATCAGAGTACCGGGTGGCTATACTTGAAGAAACTCAAATATAAATCATAACATTAAAGTTATTTCATCTAACTACGTAATTTCACATGCTCATTATCAATTCTGCGTGAAAATCTTGTAAAAAGTAAAGATAATAAAGCAAATGCAAGAAGGGTTTGTCCAAAACTGATAATCTCCCACGTCTTACCACTTTTGCTTTTCTTTGCTTGCTCTTCATCGCCTCCTGGAATTCCAGGAATTCCTAGGAAGGTGTTTTGAGAATTTCCATACCAGACTAGCAGCTCCTGGTCAGGAGGTATAGTCTAGAGACCAGACATAAACATCTGGTTACATCATGCACTGTCTTTACTGTAATTATTAAGTCAGTGGCATAGACCATCAACATTCTAACTCTAGTATTGGTAGTTAATAGTACATATCGGAAGTGTGCAGCACGTAAATAACAAATCTGGAGGTCAGGCTTTATATGCCAAAAATCGGCAATGTATGGGATTAATGACAAATTGTGCCTTACTCTATCTTTGTTCTAAAATGTTGATAAGAGCATTGTAGAGTCAGGAAAAGAACAATAACAGCAACATGCTGGATTCTGTCATCAACCAATCATAGTTAAGTCATAACAATCACAAATGTTCATTCAATTTCTGAACTGCTTTATCCTCACTAGAGTTTTAACATGCACACTCATACCTAGGGGCAATTTACAGTGTCTAATCAGCCTAGCATACAGGCAAAACCCAAACAGTGGTGGTGACCAACCTGCAGGGCCTTGTAGAAAATGGCGTTGGCGATCTGCACAACTTCAAGGTTCTGTTCGTGCTCGTTGCGAGCGCATTTGATGTACGTCATCCAACTGCGTTGCTCTTCCTGGCTGGCGTCCACGAAGAAACGCACTCTGCCATCGCCGTTGAAAACCTGAAGCAAGTCATTATGGGCAGGGATTCATAACACACAATGTATTCTTGTCACTCACACACTAATACGTACACGCCCTCAATTGTGTGTGTGTGTGTGTGTGTGTGTGTGTGTGTGTGTGTGTGTGTGTGTGTGTGTGTGTGTGTGTGTGTGTGTGTGTGTGTATACCTCCCACATAAGATTGTTGTTCTTGTAGAAGTCAATGTGTTCTGGAGAAACCAGGCGTCCAGTAAACGGACCCATTTCAGTTCCAGTTTTGATCCAAGTCTTGGAGAAAATTCCCAGACCTTCTCCTGAAATACACATTATAAATAAAAGTTATGATTTTCTATATTTTGCAAAGACCACATCTTTTTTTAATGATTAGCAGGGATTTACTGAACAACTATAAAGACTTTGAATGTTCACAAGGCATTTTTAAACACTTCTTGTTAGGTTTGAATATTTTCCGAAACAGTTTAGGGACCGTAATGAGAATGTTTTTAAAATAAAAAATAAAATAAATAGTAGGCACATATTCTGCAGTGCATGCTTGATGCAACACGATAATAAGTCAAATTTGTGTGTGTGTGTGTGTGTGTTTGCATTTCAGTGATTTACCTGGAATGGAACTTTGTGCAATGATCACCTCGCTGGGAAGAACCAAACTGGACAACTTCTGAACCTCTACATAGGAATGAATGAATACACACAAAACTGGTTTGAATTGGAATGAAAGAGACATTATGCTAATTGTGCTTGACTAAAAATAGCAGTCATTTAAGTTAACCAATTAGATCGTTGAAGGACCCATAAAATGTGAAGTTAAACAATATTTTTCTCCATAAGGAGTGTTGCACGAACGTTTTTTTAAATTGTAATTATTTATTTTCAGCAGCAGGCCAAAATCTGCAAAAAACACGAAAACAAGTTTCGTTTCAAGGCGTGGAGATTCGACAAATAAGATGCGGAAAAATATCGAACGAATTTCAAAGGGATAAAAAAGAAAAAAAACACGTAATAGCAGAGATGTCAAAAGGCCGCAAAAAATAACACTTTTTTATGAATAGCAATGATGCCATAATTTAAAAAAAAATTGTCTTCCTTACCAAACGATTTTTTATCGCCCCCTCAAAATGTATTTTCTTACTTTTATAATGTGTAGTTAATTTCGTTTTAGTTGTCATTTTTAAATATTAAGATTACAATTAGTTTTAATGTGTTAAAATAACTTATATTTTAAGAAATGTTGGAAAATAGAGGATTTTCAATATTTTCAGGATATTGTCATTTAAAAAAACTGCCATGAGTGGCCAAAAAAAGACATCAGATTGTTATTTTAAACTATAATTAAAAATAATCCTCCTTTCTAAAAGGACATTTTATTCCAATATAATTACAACTAATTCAATTCTACAATAACAAAAGCCGATTCTCATCATTCTATTGAATAAATATAATTGCATACAATAACATTTTCAATTGATGGGTTTTAAAAAAACAGCATCATCACCACATTCATGCAGGAAAATAAGTTATTTTTTGCTAACAATGATGATGAAAAAAAATGAAAATCATGCTTTACATGAGCCAATAATGATGAATAATCTGTGCCTGACCTCCGGAGAAGGACTGAGCGAGCACCTCGGCCGTAAAGGCCGTTTTGGGGCTCGTGCTCACCGGCGCGTCGTGCGTCAGTTGCTGCTCGCCGTGCACGCGCCTCCAGCGCCCGTACAAAAAACTATGCACCACGTCCGACGTGATCACTTCGGACAGGAGCGGAGCCGCGGGGCCGACACAGGCCGGAGGCCTGGCCGGGCATGACGACTTCCGGCCGGCAGAGGAGGACGAGGCGGGCAGCACGGAGCCCATCGCGGACGGACAAAAACGGACAAAAGTCAAAAAATAAAATAAAAACTAAATCTTATTTAAGTCTCGGCTTACGTTGGAGTGTCAAAAAACAAACACCCTAACACTAAAATATAACTTTTTTTAATCGTTAATTGGAAGGCACAAAATGAAGCAAAGAGCTCACTCTGAACGTGAAGCTTTATTTATACAAACACACACACACACACAGACACACACTCGTCTGCGGGCGTGAGTGGCAGCAAGGGAGGAGTGGGCGCAAAGCTTAGGAGGTGGGGGGTTCTTGAGACTTGGGGGGGCTGCTAGCTGACGTGCGCACTTCAACATGTTTCCTTCCTCTGTGGGAGACTGTAAAGTAGGGGTGGGCAATATGTCCAATTAGTGCGATAATCTGTGCTCTTATCAAGAATCCTAATATTTATTTTATGTACTGCTTATCCTCATGGCAGGGGTATAGAGAACCTATGGCTCGGGAGCCGTATGTGGCTCTTTTGATTGGTGCATATGGCTCTCCGCGAACCTATGCGGTAAAATATAACTATCTATCTATCTTTAGCGCCTTTTTAAAAATCATAATAGGGGTGTGTGCATATCATGCTTAAAGCATGACAATATTAGCAGACGACGATCCGGATTAGAGCTGAAATGGGAAAAATGAGATCAGTTTTACACAAAAAACGTACTTAAAAAAATCCAGTACAAAGATTACACAAGTTGAAATGATCAAAAAACCTATAACGGAGAAAACATATAAGTTAACAGGTGTGTCATTGGCTGTTCACTTAAAGAGAAGACGCGCCTTGGATAATTGGCACGTTACCATCATCATTATCACGGGTGAGACATCACATGCCACGTGACTGGTGGTCCGCCGAGACAGACGGATGTTTCATCAGGACGTGTGCGTATGTTGCTCGTTAAATATTCATGGCGAGCGCACACACACAAACGCAGAGTTCAACTGTACTTACCGAGCACTTTACTGTACTTAACGACCACATGCATGCAAATGCACACACTCAACCTTAAAAGGATGACACCAGGCCCCCCAAATAGTCAACCGCAAAAAGAAAATGACTTCATCACCACCGCAACATGATACACACAGAAAAAGAAATAAGATCGTCAATTTCTCTTTGCCTGCATTTTTTTCCCAACATTAATTTTACTTTAGAAACCCACACAGACTCGCTGTATGGAGGTGTGCTTCGGTGGGGGTGAAAGGTCAAGTATTTCAAGTCCTCATGAGATGATGAAAAGGCCAAAACGGTGCAAATAAGGGAAAAAAGAACATTTTCATTAGACACAATGACAAGCACGCTGGGTGGGGCGCACGTGCACTCAAACGTCAACCAGCGCGTCAACAAAAGGTGAGCGTCTATTCATTTGCTTTCCTTTCAGCGCCTCAAGGTCGCGGGCAAACGCACACGCGGAAACGGAGACGCACACATGCCTTTCCAATTGAATTCAATAAGCCGCTTTGTGGCACTTTTCACTCGGTGTGAACAAATGCTTTCTAACTCATTGACTGCCATTCAAGTCCAATCCGGTCAAAATGGATTGCACATCTGTTGCTCTCGCCGTCCGTCCGGCCCTCCAACTTCACCCAGGTTGGACATGTCTTGCTATTAATTACAGCTAATGAGCTTCACTATTATGTCACATTACGGGACCACTTATTCTACTTCACTACTTATCTATGTTTTCCTCATTTATTATGTTGACTACTATTTGTTACTTATTTATTGATAATCTATTTATTATTACCCTGAAATCGTCCGGCCAACGATTCAGGGTGTCCTCTGCCTTGGGCCCGAAAGTCAGCTGGGATAGGCTCTAGCACCCCCCACGACCCTTGAGGATAATGTGTTCCAGAAAATGAGTGATCGAATAATTATTATTTTTTACTGATTATTTATCTGTTCATTTGTTGTTTTTATTTGTGCACTTTGCTACTTATTTATGTTATTGACTGCTTATTTTTGTATTAATTATTCATTGATGATTTATTTTTATGAACCAATATCACTCAACAATGGTAAAAATGTGTTTTGATTTTATTTTTTAATTATTATTTTTTTACCTCCTGAAGCCTCGTTTCATTCTTAATGATAGTCCCAAATGACGTTTGAATGCAATCGGTGCTCCTCGTCGTGTGGACATGTATAAAATGGCCCGGGGGTGAAATGGTCCCGGGGACAATGAAGGAAGGTCATGCATGGGAAGTAAAGGTCAAGAAGCTACTTTCTCGGAGTGCCTTGTGTACTATGTGTGTACTATGCAGCGCGGCGAGAGAGATAGAAACGACGCCATCTGAAACGCTGGTTGGATGGCAACAGGAAACACTAAGAGCTTTAAGTGGCTTTAAGTGCATCTGTGTTTATACCCGCAGATGTGTTTGTGTCCATATAAAATATGGCGTTCGCATTAATAATAAAAAACAACAACCTTTAATAACTGTGCCGGTGCTTCACAAACAAATCAAGAAAAAAAGCCTTCATTTAGTAGTGCATTTCCATCAGTTTGTTGACAAATGTAATTCCTACGCATTGATATCTGCCCAATCACAGATTTTCCTAATTTAACACAGTTAAAAAAAACTTATCATAAATTGTCCTTCCCAATGGTCTAATTTTAAAATTGACAATTTACAACCGTGACAGGAAAGTGCATCATAAAATCTAATCAGTATGTGGTGCTATTTGAAGGTTTTGGCCAGTCCGTAAAAAGCATTAAAAGTGATTTTATTTTTTAAACTTAGGCATCATATGGCTTGAAAAAGCATTCATTTTCCATACCGCTTATCATCACAGGGATAGCTTGGGGCGATTTAGAGAATTAAATAAAATACCGTTTTAGAGAAACAGCCTACCATGGATGTTTTTGGGGATGTGCAAGTAACCCGGAGAAAACCCACACAGGCAAAGAGTCGACATGCAAACCAGCTTGTGAGGATAAGCAGTATTGAGAATGAATTAAGAATGTAAATATAATTTAGTAGAGCTTTTCAAATGTATTTATAGAAATAAAAATACTTTTAAATTAATTTAGTTTTTTCCTGCCCTGCTGCTAAGAAATCTTTTTTTTTTTCAGAGCTCAGATATTTCATAAAGAATGATAAAAATAGTGACAATCACATCACAAAATGTGTTTTTTTCCAACGTAATCAATGGAGAATTTTATATATCACTCTAAAGTATAGGTCCTGACTTTAATGATGCTTTTCTTTTTTTTCACTTGCCCTATCCCTTTTCTGTTTTGGCAAACTTTTTCACAAAGAGTTGCTTTCCACCTGTAGCTCCCGGAGGAACACGTGACTCAACGCGGAACCGGAAGCTGTCGGTTTGTCAACTGCCAGCTGAGGCACAGAGATCGTCTATACATACACACCCCTGTCACGTTACAACAACACAACCCCAAGACCCATAACATAATATACCATTTCCCAAAATCTCAACCGCATTTAAATGATGCTACTGTATTCCTCACCAAACATTCTCTTAAAAATCATGCTCTCCGTTAAATCTTATCATGCCGCTTTACTAGATTTGAAGAAACCAATTTCAAGTGAGGCATCGTCATATTTGATAGCATCTTTGCAAGGAGCTGAGTTCTGTAGCTAACCGCGGCTAGCCAGTGGCGCTATGATGGCGGAGCTGGTACAGGGCGGAGGACAGGCCTCAATTGGCCAGCCGGGGCTCAAGTCGGACGGCTTGACCGATGCGTTGCAGCGGGCCCGACAGGTAAACTCCGCTGAGTGACTGCAAGCGAGTCCCGGGCTTCCCACGTCAACGAACAGTCCTTTCCTCTCGAGTCCTGACACTTTTTCCTCCCTTCCCCAACACTCGCAACTTGGACTACACACCAACTCACACACGCATAAACACACGCACACTTGCACGGAAATTAGCATGCTAAGTTAGCTGGGACACTTTTGTTGACTTTTAACACGACACGACACACGACACTCCCTTACTTTGACGTACACGTGGGCCTACTTTGGGGGAGAGTTTGACGAGCTGTCATGCAAAAATGTGGGTGTCGGGGCTACGATGTTTTTTTTCCCTCCTTATGGGTTGCGCACAAGTTTGTCAGCCTAGTTCACACGTGTCACTCAGGTTGACAACCTGTTGGACGTACGAGTAAGGACGTGGTAAGTTGCACACATTGTGTACACTAAATCACCAAAACTGGGGATGGGGGGGTTTAAGTGTTTTGTGTACAGTAACAAAATGTTTCTTCAGTACATCTGTTTACTCAGTGACGCGCTATCTTCCTGTTAGCTAAGAATGCTAACTTCCTGTGTAGACCCCCAACATGCACACACTAATATAGTATACTCTAAATGTATTCATAGGTACGTGAGACACACAGCCCCCCCCCCCCCCCCCCAAAAAAAAAAGAAGAGAAAAAAATTTGCACTGCTATAATTAGAATCCGCAGGAAAACGTGATTCCATTTTAATTATTCAATGGGTAATAGTATAAGTAATAATTTGGTTGTTTAAAAGTGGGAAAGCAATTTTGTCAATGGCTAATTTTGGTCAGTGCATGTAGGGATAGAATTCCAATAGGTCTCCGGATCTGCATAATTGTAATAAAAATGTTATAATTGGAAGGATGAGTCACTATTAAATGGATCAATGACTAATCTGAGAGAAAACTTTGAGGTGGGTGTCAAAATTTGCTAAAAAGAATATCAGCATAGACTGTCAATCACTTCCAAGTGCACCAACTTAATCACATTCGCTCATGCAAGTGCATGGAAATGATCACATACATACTATGTGCATACTTTGGCTGCTTCCAATTTTTACTAACTAATTGAGTTGAATGCATAAACAAGACATAAAGGTCAGTAACACAGTTGGACAATTTTTGTGTGAACACGGTTATCAACATGAAAATGTACTTTGTTACTAATTTGTAAATTTTCTGTCCTAAAGTCACAATCAAATAATATATTTATACATTTTGATCACTTTTTGTATTGCAATATCTCAGATGACGGGGAAGATCGGCGGCGGTGGCACTGAGGCCATGGCACACCTAAACAGCTCAGCTGCAAGTGTGGAGCCTTCACTCTATTACACGCGGGCCTGCGACGACACAGGTGAGAGAATAAGCGCTCACCTTCGTGCCATCGTTTAACCAGGATGTTAGGTAATCCAATTATTTGGAGTCATTTACATAGGACAAGATTGGTAGGCAGTTTAATGGGTTTTGTTTAATGTTCATTTCGCCATGATAACGACGCTTACATCAGGTTTTCCGTTTACCACCGGCTCCTGTTATATGTCATGATTATTATTTTTCATTCATAATAGTTTTATCGCAAACAATGTAAAATAAAATAAAATAAATAAATAAAATGTTAGAACATTTGCATAAAATGGCCAAACTCTTGAAACAAATTACAGGTTGTCCTAAAATGAAGACAGTGCATTAAAATGGGTTAATTTACCTCGTGTGGTTGGGTGTGGTTGGACATGTTTGTATACATTTCTGTGTTGTTTGTTCCATTATTTCTCAAAGTGTGATTCTGTAAATTTGTATCCACACGTCTCTATTTGTAGGTAATCAACTGTCAGCTGTCGGCCACCAAAGGTAGGGCACACTTGCATAATCGAGTACACATACACACACACATACACACACATACACACAGACTCACACACACGCACTATGTGGGGATGATGAGCGTGCACCTGAACACGGTCTGTATTTTTCAGGGTGTTGACAGAGGACTACAAAGTTCCCGACAGGATGGTGGGCTTCAGTAAGTCAGCTTCCTTTTGTGTGTGTGTGTGTGTGTGTGTGTGTGTGTGTGCCACACGTGATTTGCATTATTTTTTTATACTCATGTGCTTGCATGTGTTTTCAACAGTCATCGGCCGAGGTGGCGAACAGATCACCAGGATCCAGTTGGAGTCTGGATGCAAGATCCAGATCGCCGCCGGTTAGTCGCGGCGTACTCGTCAAGTGTTTTGTCTCTTTGATTGATGAATGTGTGTGTGTGTGTGTATGTTTATAGATAGCGGCGGTCTGATGGAGCGTCCGTGTTCCCTGACCGGATCTCCAGAGTGCATCGAGTGAGTCTGAATCGCAGTCCGCTTCCTGTGACGATGTCACCTTCACACATTCACCTGCTGATGTGTGTGTATTTGTTTGTATCTATGTACGTGGTTGTTAAACGTATGTGTCGGTGTCTAATTGTGGGGGTGTCTAGGTCTGCCTATTTTTACTTTACGTCATTTGTGTGTGCGTCTGTGCATCTTTACGGCGCGTCTGTATGTCTCTGTGTGCTTTTTTCGTTCTGTGTCTGTTTGTGTTTTTATGAGCTTGCATGTATGTGGTAATAGTTTCACAAGTTCGTATATGTATTTGTATACATGTTTGTGTGTCTGTCAGTGTGCTTGTTGATGTGTTTTTGAGTGAATACAGTTGGGATCATTATTCAAAAACAATAGTATTTGTTACACATTCCAAAATACTTTAGTCAAGTAGTTAGTGAGACAATTTTTAGTTAAATAGTCATTCCTGCAGAAAAGCATCCCATATCATATTTTTTATAAATCACTCTGAGGAAAAAAGTCGCACCAGGCAAAAATGCATTGTGTACAAAGGAAATACTTCAATTGGATTTCTGTATTGTATAAGTTATAAGTGGAGTATAAATTTGATTTGATCAAATCCAAAACCAGGAAGAGGCATTTCATCTTGAAAAGTAGGTTAAGATAAAAAGTATATGGAAAACAACAATAGCTGTACAGATTTGTGGCAAGTGAAGTGGGGAACTAAGTAGTGTGCACCACATACTTCAAGAAACAGCTCACTTTATTGAACACAGCAAAAATGTAGTGGCTTACTGACCGCACTATTCTCAATAACGGTACTCTAACTATTTCCCCATCAACTTTAGAGGGTGTAACAGACCAATAAGAACAGTCACAACAAGCACTTTTACAGAATTGCGAATACTACACAATCATCTTACGTTACATGACGCATTAACAACAAACTGAGAACAGATCTACAAACACAACACTTGACATCTACTCTCTGTGTAGTGTTAGAATTTTTTAAATATGCATGCTACTGATAAAAATAGTATTTCTCGACAATATAAAATTATATACAGTGGGCACTTTGTCTCCGGGGGCTGAGGCGATCATGTCATTGGTCCGCTTCTATAATAACAGTAATACTAATTTGTCTGACGATACACAGTTCAGCTTTCAGATGCCCCTATTAGTAATTAGGTAATCCTCCATATACTTCCTAAAGACGGGAGGAAAAAGTGGGATGATTTGTAACTGATGAAACTTTTCCCCAGAATGCACTGCACACGCAAAAACACAGACGTCGTGTATTCATAGCTAATTCTGTGCTTCAATCAACATCTTTTCTCCTCATACGCAAGTACACAATCACTCTTAACTAGCAAAATAGGACAAAAGTAGTACTGCATTCCTAACCCTTGCAACGTTATGCAACATTTTGAGTGACCTTTTTAGGTATTTGTCCAGTTAGATCAGCTCCCTGTTAAGGAAGCGTGTGTATATTGGCTGTAGTGTTGTAAAACTACTCTGTGCCCTATTTCATGGCTGGAATACTACATTAGAGCATGCCTACCCTGCAACATTTAAACCCGATTACATATATGTAGTGAAGGCATCATTCAAAAGAACGCCATTGCCTCAGGTTATAGCTGTAATGGAGTGTTTACTGTTAATTTGTGTTAACACAGTCCATCATTTCGTTGAATGCTCTGGGATGAATGACAAATGCTTTTGATTTGAGTCAGACTTGCTGCCTGTTGTATTCTATTTTGATAAAAAAAAACACAGGAAGCCATAAGAATATATATTTATGGATGATAAACAGCTAACGCAGTATTTATGTATGACAGCAGACATGTTGAAATTCCAGAGAAGAGCTACTCCGCTTTCTCATTGTATTTGGCATACACGTAGCAGTTACCAATGAAAAAGGCCTTAAAAAATGCTCATTGGTCATTTTGCAAGGTAGATAAAAAAAGAAAATGGAACTGGCCAAAAGACGAAAACTTTGTTCATTGTGCTTGTTGTTTGACGTTTGGATGAAATGGCCAAACATGGGAGCTGACGTTATTCTTGGTCCACCACAAAGGAATTGTGGGCTCTAGCAGATAATCACAGAGCTCTTCTCCCTGTTGGAATACTTTGCTCTGTCTTTCCACTTTCAAAGTGCAGACTGAAAAGTTGTTCCAAAATCCCAAATGGCTTTTTTTCCACCCGCTGTATGGCCATCGGCATATAAATCTATTTATATGACGATACACGTGTATATATGTGCATGCACACACACAGACACACACACACTACTTTTTCATAAGTAGAGGCATATTTTACATTGAATTCATATAATTTGTTCTACAATCTTTAATACTAGCTACTATAATCGCTTTAAAAATGATAACATGACAGCAATTATTTATGAAATATGTATGCATACATGCAAAAAAATATAAGAAAACTCTTAAGACAGTGAACACAAAGTCTTGGTGGTCACATAGTCATCACAGGATAAATTAAAGTGTTAACAATAAGTTTCTATTTGCTTAATTTGCAAGTGAGTGCAATTATTAGGTATAATCCGTCCACACAATGGACCCGCTTATATACTTCAACCACACATCCGGCCGGCTCCATTCAACTCCTCATCTGTCTATGTATATGTAAATGAATGTTTGTGTGTGCACCTAGGCAAGCTAAGCGTCTCCTGGTCCAGATTGTGGAACGCTGCAGAAATGGTCCCGGTTACCATGGCGATGGAGAGGGTGGGGTCCTGGTGCAGGAGATGCTGATTCCCGCCAGCAAAGTGGGGCTTGTGATTGGTCGAGGAGGAGAAACAATAAAGCAGCTACAGGTATTACTCCCAATGTGGATTTTATAATTACTTCCAATCGATTCTTGACGTTTAATTCTCCTAAAGGAACGTGCAGGTGTCAAGATGATGATGATCCAGGATGGTCCCATGCCCACCGGAGCGGATAAACCTCTACGCATCTCTGGGGACCCATACAAAGTTCAGGTTCGAAAATCATACGCTCTGCTGTAGTCACTCAAGTAATAGTAGTAGTAGTACTAATAGTAGTAGTGGTAGCAGTAGTAATAGTACTAGTGGTAGTGGTAGCAGTAGTAGCAGTAGTAGTAGTAATAGTAGTAGTGGTAGTGGTAGTCGTATTAGTAGTGGTAGCAGTAGTAGTAGCAATAATAGCAGCAGTAGTCGTAGTAGTATTAGTAGTGGTAGCAGTAGTAGTAGCAATAATAGCAGCAGTAGTAGTAGCAATAATAGCAGCAGTAGTAGTAGCAATAATAGCAGCAGTAGTAGTAGCAATAATAGCAGCAGTAGTAGTAGCAATAATAGCAGCAGTAGTAGTAGCAATAATAGCAGCAATAGTAGTAGCAATAATAGCAGCAGTAGTAGTAGCAATAATAGCAGCAGTAGTAGTAGCAATAATAGCAGCAGTAGTCGTAGTAGTATTAGTAGTGGTAGCAGTAGTAGTAGCAATAATAGCAGCAGGAGTGGCAGCAGGAGTGTTAGTAGTAGTAGCAGTAGTGGTAGTAGTAGTAGCAATAGTAGCAATAGTAGCAGTAGTAGCAGTAGTAATAGTAGTAGTTGATCTTGATGTTCTTTTTGTAGAATCTAACTTTGATGTTTTGCGCTTGTGATCCGATCGACTTAAAACCCGCTAGCTACGTAACATATATTTATATATTTTTTGTATCATGGCTGATGAATGAATTGCAGACTTTTAATAACCCAGTAGAGGACAGCTGTCCATAGGTTAGGGTTTTTCCCATAGAGAGCCATCAGCCTGTATAGCACTGCAGTGCTTGGTTTTACAACCCTAATTCCAATGAAGTTAGGTTGTGGTGCTAAAAAAACTGAATACAGTGTTTGCAAATAAGTCAACCTATAATTAATTGAATCAATTTTATATATAATATTCAAATTGATAAACGTCATTAAAAAGATAAAAAATAAAATCAGACATAGGCATTGTCGTCATCATTGACTTGACAAAAAGCCTAATCGTCATCATACCCAGCTGCGTATGACAAAATTACTTTTTGCAAAAAGAAAAAAAAACAAGCAAGCAAGGAAAGGATTCCAGTCTACCTACAAATTTGCAACTCTCGGGAAGTATCTGATGTCCAGTTTGTATTATCATATTTCCTGCGACTTGCATATGCACCAATACGTCATCAACCCCGGACAAACATCTTGCAAGGCGGTTGCTATTTGATATCCCTGAGTTACTTCCATCAACGGAATATGACCCTAAACCACGGATTTATGGTAACCACAAATCATGGTAGCCATGGTTTATGTTGGAGTGATTCCAGATATTCCCATTGGGACCACATGAAAGGAGTATGTTTATCCTATCTATCAAAACAAAACCAAAAGACATGGAGAAATGGGAGCGGCGGGTCAATGCAAGTCGTCAACCCAATTTTTTTTACAAGCAAGCAAGGACACAGCCTCAACAATTACAATCATTGCCACACTTTCAGCACTTTTAGCCCCTTAGCCCAATTAAGCATGTTTGCAGTGCCTCATACTACCTGTGATTTTCTGAAAGTGACAATATGTTCACTTTTCTCAAATTGCCTACACAGTCCGTTAGCTAGGTGTACCTAATCAAGTGGCCACTTGGTTTAGGGGACACCTACAAACTAATTTTATCTCACTGAAAGCTGTCAAAGGACTATTCTCTTTTTCTACATTTGCAAAGTGCTCTTTATCAAGTCTACAAGGCAAACCTTAAAATTATTTAAATTCCTGATTACACCATTTTTTAATGATATACTGACTACATCATTTTGAGCTTTGCCAAATTTGTTCAAGTCGTTTTCTATTGATTCAATCTAATACTTTCATGCACAGAAATGCAGCAAACGTGTCTGAACTATGCAATAAATATTGTACAACTTGAGGGTACTGAACACTTTGCCATGGGGATGAATCACGTCACTAAAACTGTAAAAAAAATTAACACCTTCTGTTGGGTCTGAAGTTACAGATCCCCATACTTACCAACCGTGCACAAAGGAAAAACGAGGCATGAGACTGTGTTATATTTTAAAGCAACCGCGCAGCTGGTGAAGGTTGGAGGCGCGAGTCCATTATGGACACGCACTCGGCTCCGCGGACCTTCTCCCCCTCCTAAGTCCCAAGTCGCGCTTTTATTAGGTTTCAGCAATGATGTCATGGAAAAGGTACAACAGTCACTGAGACATGTTAAAGACATCATTATGATTATTGACAGGTTGTTCTTTGTTATAGGGAATTTGGATGTCACGAATCCTTGCATATAATCTCTCAATACGTGTCACGGTTAAATGTCATAGGGACCTTCAATCAATATTACAATCATCAGTGTCACCACCATCATAGGTGTCACTAAGTGTCACTGTTTGGCTGCGGATTTGTCATAGAGCCAATAGGAAATATGTATGTCCTTTGAAATGCACTTGTTATTGTTTTACGCAACTTTACACCTTCCAAGCAATTGGTACCTATGGTAGCTGACAGACTGCACCATAACTGTGTTCTCTTCTATTCATGCATGTTGTAATGTTTAATTTCTATGTCCAATAATGTGGTTTAGTTGTTCGTTTTTTAATGTAATGTGGTCATGTGTTGAAGATGGCCAAGGAACTGGTGCTCGAGGTGATCCGAGAGAAGGATGCTGATTTCCGGTCGGGACGCAGTGACTTCTCCTCTCGTTTGGGAGGAACCAGCTTGGATGTACGCATGGGCAAAACAAAGCTTGCCTTAAAAATGTTCACTAGTCGAGCTGACGGTGTCCCTTGCGTTCTCCCTCGCAGGTTCCTGTTCCGAGGTTTGCTGTCGGCATCGTGATTGGCCGCAACGGCGAGATGATCAAGAAAATACAGAATGATGCCGGCGTGCGGATTCAGTTCAAAGCGGGTATTGTGAACTTTGTTCCAGAATTCTCACTTGAATAATTCTACAATCTCTGTCCTGGATGTGTCGTGCAGATGACGGCATCAGTCCAGAGCGCGTAGCCATGGTGATGGGTCAGCCGGAACGGTGCCAGCACGCTTTGCACCTCATCAATGATCTAATCCAGACTGCACAGGTAAACTTAGGGAAATGCCTTATTCGCCACAAAACAAATCTATCCCAGCTTTTTTCATGCATTTTTTGTCATCCAGAGACAATCTGGTTTGCCAATATCATTCATTTGCATTATGTTTTTAAACTCCACATTTTTTCCTATGCTTTATTCTTTTTTAACTTATCAGTAACAATTTCAACCTCAGAAAGTATTGATGCACAATGTACGCCTGGCCACTTATAATTGGCTCACAACTGGTTGATGAGGTCTTTGATTAGTATAATCTATACGGAATGTTGCGCATTCATCCACATTTTTCAATTCAATATAAGCAAGGTCCTAATAGGCTACCAGTCACATTAGTTGATGAAAATAACTCCCAATCCTTCCATTCAGGAGCGTGATGGCTTTGGTTCGGTGCTTAGGAGCAGTCGGCTTCGAGGTCGTGCGGACTGGACCGTAGGGTCCCCCGGACCCCTTCAAGAGGTCACATACACCATCCCAGCCGATAAGTGCGGCCTGGTCATCGGCAAAGGTAATCATCCATCAGCTATGAGAGCCGTTTCTTCAAGGTGAACAAAAATTGACTGTTGAATGCGTGTTCGCAGGGGGTGAAACTATCAAGAGCATCAACCAGCAATCCGGAGCTCATGTGGAGCTTCAGAGAAACCCGCCTCCCTCCACCGACCCAAATACACGTGTTTTCACAATCAGGGGGTCTGCACAGCAGATGGAACACGCTCGACAGCTCATTGATGATAAGATTGGGGTACGACACATGAACACGCCCTCTTTGCAAGAACAGCAGCAGGGTCTTTGAGTTATTTTGAGGCAGTGGTGGGGCTCATTCATTACATTCAAAGCTTACCTTGTAATACCTATTGTGCTAAAATATGAAACTTATCACATTGTGTGGAACCTATTTTGGTAAAATGGGAAACTCATCACTTTAAATGTCGACTGTTAGCTGTCTTGGTCCACTACTGACGCAGCATTGTACTGTCCCAAAAAATGTTTTTAACATGTTTTTTTTTGTTGCACTTTCCGATAACACACCTTTTTTTTTTATTCTTATGGGCGCAGAAGTGTCGCATTTGAGTTACCTACAAGCAATATATATTATTCAATGGTTTTAACCATACAGATTGCGTCCACTGCTGAGGTTGATAGTGAATCTACTATTGATATTACCATTAATTATGATGTTAGAGAGCTTGATGAAAATATTGATGATGCTTATATTGTGTATTCAGGGTTCTGGGATCATGAGTAATGGAGGTTTTGGTTTCAGTCACTTCACTCAAGGCCCTGCCCACCAGAAGTAGGTTACTTTGACAAAACTGTGTGCCTGCCTTCTTGCTTGCTTGTTTGTGTCATGTGACCCACTCATTTGTGTTTGCAGCTGTGGGGGTCCTCAAACTTTTCTGACGGGCGTGTGGGGGAACACATACCAGACTAGTTGGCAGAACACTGCCCAACAGGATCCAGGTATTACACACAATTTACAATTACATACATTTCGCCCAACTATTAATATGCAGAAGTGTAACTGTAGGGCTACCAAGATCAATTACTTGGTCACAATTATGGTGACAATTTATTCATAATAATTCTTCTCTGGGAGCCAGTGACCAGCCAAGGATATTGGACATTTTCACAACATATAACCAAACTAATAAAGACTACCATAACATTCAAAACGAGCAAGTAGCACACTTTGTTTTGTGCTTGCTTTGTAAATTACGAAAACAACAATAAAGACAATTCACAAGGTTGTTATTTCAAGTTGAATCACAGCTTTATGAAGCTGAGAAGGTTTTCCCCGTATATAATTTATACAAATGTGTGTGCATGTGTGTGTAGGTCAGCAGAGTCTGATTGCAAGTAGGATGAACGAGTACCACAAAGCGTGGGAGGACTACTACAAGAAACAAAGTACTAATATAGCTTCTTTCAGGATTATTACATGAAACAGTTCTACTTTGTCTTTTTTTTCTGGGCCACTGCAAATAGTTGGACTCCCTGGACTACAAGAATGAGGATATATATATTTTTGTGTCTTTGCACAGATCCGTCGTCCCAGCAGAGTTCATTGCCGGAGGACTACAGAGCGGCGATGGTTGAGTATTACCGCCAGGAGCCGTTCCTGTGGGCCAAGGCTTTGACTGCGTCCAACATGGAATAAAGAGAATGCGACACCAGAAGAGGTGTCGTAACTTTAAGCAGTGTTTGCCAGTTAACAAACATCAAAATATTTTCCATTGAATTATTGATAGTGTGTAGTGTACGCAAGATCTTTCTCAATTAGATTTTTTTGTGGTCAGAGATGCTTCTACCAGGGAAGTAGCACGTAAATCTAGTGATCATCTCTGCCAAAATTCTTGGGCTGCACCCTGTAGCCATGCTCACATCCAATATATAATACAGACCCTTTTTTTTAAATTGAAGATTGTTAAAATTCTGTCCGTTTCATTGTCCCCTGTGATTGGCTGGCAACCATTTCAGGGTGTTCCCCACCTGTTGCCCGTGATTGGCTGGGATAGACTCCAGCATCAGCATCCACCGCGACACGTGTGTGGATTATCGCTATGGAAGATGAATGATGAGACTAAGAAATTTCATTTTTAATTTGCATTGTGGGGCTAAATTTATATTTGATTTTAATTTGTAATTTATCTAGACATACAAACTGAGAGTCTATCACTTAGCTCCAGTATAAAAATCCAAAATATAAACATTCCTACACAGTGATATTTGTAGACAAGAACATATGTCATGACACAATGTCTTCATTTTGCTTTTGAAGCAATCAACATCAATTTGATGTCATTTCCTATTTCTATAGGATCACTAAAGAGGCTCCCACCACTCTCCCTCCCTCGGATGCCACGCCTCCTTCCTGCCTTTTCTGGAGAAAATTAACAGAAAACAGGAACAGTGCTCTTCTTCTGGTTTTAACTTCCAACATGTCAGACTTCTTGTCTGACTTTTTTTTTTCTTTTGGGTTGGGTTTTTTTTTTTTTTTTTTTTCTCGCATGGACACTTTTGAACAAAGTTCACTTCCACTCGTTTTGTCTTTTCACCACATGATGCCTAGCAGTCTTGATGAAGACGATGATGATCAGGTTGATAATGAATTTAAACATGCTGCAGATCGTTATGCTCTTTTTTTTTGGTATTTCAGAAATGTCACGGATTTCTGTAGATAGAAAACTGTCAATCCTTTTGATTTCTTAACGTCATTTCGGAAGCAATTGTGACGAAGCGCTGGTTTTCGGTTTTACAAGTAAAATAGTTGACAAAGCTTAAATTTTGTTAACTGTCGTCTGACAGCAGACCATGCGGAGTGGGGTGGGCTTACCCCAAGCACATCTTGGATAGTACCCGATTTTTGTGTGCATGCGTGTCTGCGTCTGAGAATGTGTTTCGGTAGTTAGGATGTATTTGTCTATCTCTTGTGTGTGAATGTATATGTGGCTGGAATTGTGTATGAGTCCAATTTTGGTGGTTATCTATTGTTTGCTCTCAAGATAACGGTGTGGAGATGCTGTGTGAGTCGTTCTGTGTGTCTGTGTTCACGAAAACTATTTTTCAATGCACAAGGCGTGCCACATTTGAGGAGTTAGCAACACTGTCCGCGGAACTGATGGCCACTTTGCTATTTTTACACCAGTAAAGTTTGTTCATTTTTTAATTTTGCCCGCCAAGCCTTAGCAAAAGTGTGTTCTGCTGGCATAGCATTGCGTTGTCATAGCAAGGAGATGTTTTAAGTACGGGAACTGTCAATTGTTTTAAGCTTCTTTACTTGCCAGCTTTAGCGAAATGTTCTAAATCATGTCTTTTCCGTTCGAAGCTCGTTCTCATTCTCCATTTTAACGCGCAAGACGATCTAATATTCATTTTTTTCTGTTGTGCAAACATCAGGCCACATGGCGCTGACTGGCGGCGCCATGCTAGCATGTATACACTCACATGTTAAGATAGTAGTTCAAGTGTTAGCAATCTGTCGCATTTTTTTTTTGTCGAGTGTTTAAAATAATGTTGCGGATAAAATGAATTTGTTTTCAGACTTTTGGTTACCATTTGGCGTTTTCACTGTCTTTGTGAAAAGAAGTGCTAGCATAGCAAAGTATGTGTGTGGTGATAATGAGTTAGGTTCAGGGGTCTATTGAAATATATTATATTTGCTTTTAGCGAGTATGCTAATGTGTCATCGCTTCAAAATGAATTTTTGCTTTGTTTGTTTGGTTAGCGAGCGCTCAATTTATCGTTTCCTACCGAACCATCCAAAATGAAGAGGAGGTTGTATGTGTTGTGGGTGGAGTGTGTATATCGCCGTGTCTTTGCTTGTGATGATTGTGTCTTTGATGCGTGAATGTTTTCTCCTGTAATTGCGTTTACTATTTTTCACTCCTTCCCGAATGCCCATTTGCCACAAATGTATATTTGTTTTCCTACTGAGCTAATTTTCTAACGCTACATGTACATGTTATCAAAATTATTGAAAAAAAGTTTAGTCCCTCTCACTTTTGTTGCAAGGAGAAGGCCATCTTCTCAAGACTGCTATGCTAAACGCTAACGTCTTTCTGCCCATAGTCAAAGAGCGGCTCGTTGGCGTGTTAGCTCGTTAGCCTGGGCGCCGACTCCGTGTCAGAAAGCTCCCCATTTTTTTTTGTTTGTTTTATTTTGTGTGTGTGTTTTTTCTAACAGATGTTTGTCTTAAAATAACCTTTGGACTTTTCTAGTTGATTCTATGGACTGACGGGCGAGGAAGAGGAAGGTGAATGTGATTATGATGTAATCGTGAGGTCTAATAAACAGGCTCCTACTTTCTGACATCTTGTGTAGTTAATGAATGCCCTGTTTGGTCTCGTTTCAATTGTCCTTTTTAGTTTTGACTACATTTCGCCAAACACATCCTCTATTTATGTAGTCACATTTTTATCAATTGAATTCCAAGTATTTCAGTTTTCATTTTAGTGCAGGACAATATTGATTTTGTTAGTCTAATTTAGTTTAAAAAATATGCTTTTTACTCCAATTATTATTATTTCAAATAGCATTTTCTCTCATAATTGTGAAAAAGACAGTGATCATTATTATTTTTTATGTTATGCACAGTAGCAGTATGCTGTTGTTGTCCAATACATGTTTTGTACACATTTGATGGTTTACAAGATAAAGCACATTTCTTGTAGCATCATTTCAACTTAACATTCAATTTCCTCAACGGACTACTACAGTCACCCTAAATACCAATATGCTAATGAGCTCTCAAAAATTAGCATTATCGCGCTATTGTTAAAAATTAACTTGACACGACACAGCATGTTTGTTTTCTGATCAGTTTTTAACATGTGTTAATGTCACTGAATTTGTTTCCCACCAGAACTAATGGAATCCCCTACATGGCTGCTTTATCCTCCCGTTTCTCCTTAAACTTAGAAGATGGATCATCTTTTCTTGTGCAACAATCCAAACGTTGACTTGCCTGACTATTGCATTAAGATCGGTAAGCCACGATTTCATTGGCCTCATATCAATTTGTGTACTTCTCTTTATATTTTCAAACTATGACTCCAAAAATGTCATACAAATTACTTGGGAATATTTTTATACCAAATTAGCAGAAATATATGCATGTTGGCCAATTCGGTCAAGAAATTACGGCACGGCTAGCAAATGTAACTAGATGGGGCAGGGCTTAGCAAAAGGTCAAATGAGCCCTCACTCATTTATTCATGTTCCAGATGGCTTCAATGATGATGTCATCACTCGTTAAGTGATAGTAGATGTGTGTGTTTGGGCAGATGTGTGTGTTTTTGTTTGTCACCTGTTAGATAAAATATTTCCATGCATGCACAGGTGTGTCTATGTTGTTTTTTTTTTAATATTCCTTGGGTGCCATGTTTGTGAAAATGTGAACAAATGCGCATAGTGGATGAGCGTTCTCTTAATGTGGGTATGTGTTTGTGCGAGTTTGCATGGTTGTATGTGCATCAAATGTTTTTTTTTTTAAAGATGTGACTGTCAGCACACAAACAGAGACATGAATGGCACACTTGATTGTCGCAGGTACCACCAGCTGCTCTTTGTATGTGTGTGGCAAACGTTTAAAGTGTCCATCTGTTTGCAACAAGTCTCGCAGCTGTGTCCTCGGGGGGTTTGTAGAGTTGGGTGGAGGGGCTTCTTGCCTAATGAGCATTTATTGTGTTCGTTTCTATTACTAGTGTGCGCCAATTCAACTGTACTCTGGTGCGCATGCTTTGAATGAAGTCAGTTGGCATACACAGATTCTAAAAGTCACGTCTGGCCGAAGTGGGAGAAAAAAACTATAGTCTCACCAAATTTTTCCTGTTTTGGGTGTAATTTTTCAGAGGGTTGGAACAAATGAATTTGTTTTTAGTTCATTTCTATGGGAAACGTTCGTTTGAGTTACAAGAAAATTGACAAACGAGCTCACTCCCGGAACACATTAAGCTCGTATCTCGAGGTACCACTGTACTTGCCTTTCACCTAGCCACATGTTAACATGCTAAGACACTTTTTGTTTTTAATCCTGTTGGGGTCTGGGCTAATGATTGCAGGGAGCTCACATACGGCTTCTAAAAATAAGGCAACATTGACGGACAGGCGAGCAGGTGGCAATTGGGTTCCTGGCATCACCTTGATTGGCACGCACTTAAATCCACAGCCCTGCTCCTCCATTAGTCGGGACCCCCCACTAACACGTGCGCTCATTTGTGGCACACACGTCAATTAGCCGTCGACTGGCGGAAAAGCCGTGCGTGCAATTTGGAGACTCGAACCAAAGTATTTCCATACTCGCCACCATTCAAAGTCTGGCACTCGGTATGGAATGCTTTGGATTGTTGTGATGATAAATTTGAAGTACTCAGAAGGACTTCTTCTTAAACAGAAACTAATGGTGATTGTCTTGATGGTATCCCAGCATGCTAATTGGACTTAATTGCAGGTTAGCTGTGGGATGGGGTGGACTTGATCGGCTGTATGAGGCTTCGACAGAAAGGGGAGGAGCCGTCTGTCACCCGCACGCCAACTGTGATGTGCTCTCCCAGCAGGATACGTGTACCTAGACGTAGGTGCTCTATTTTAAAAAATATATATATATGTACTTTCTCACAAACATGCACACAAGGGTTATAACTTTTTTTTTTACAAACACCATCCTTCATACCAGATTTTGATGAACTATAGCTATTAATGACAAGAAGTAATAGTCATTTGGTCATATTTTTGACTCTAATGTCATCCTGGATTTAAAATGTCATTTTTGTAAAAACAACCACAATAACATTGTCAGAAACATATTTTCTGTTCAATCATGCCATATTTCTAAGCAATTTCTCATTAACAAAACACATCATCAGGGCATAAAGCCACCCTATAAAATGGGTCACTAAAAGTCCAAAAATGTTGTTGAACATTTCTCCTACATTATGGGCTCATGTGAAAATTTGAACAGAAACTGAAACTCCAGAATTCTGGGAAAGCGTCCCCCCAAAAACCCTTGCTTTCTGGCCTCAACCAATACATTAGCGCCGTCAGTCGGTTTCCAGCCCAGAAAATTTCAGCTCCCTCATTTACTTTGCCATCAAAGTGTGCCGCTAAAACCACCGCTTTGCAAATACATAAGCGTGCCTGCGTGTGTGTTGGGTTAGCCTCCATAAGACGACGCGCCTATATCGTCAGGACGGCGTCCTTGGACCTAATGGATCGTCAGTGACAAAAGCCACGTACACACTGGCATTCAAATGGAGATGACAAGAATTAAAAAGCTCGTTAAGCACTCCTTTCAGGCACTTGATGACCTTGCGGCAGCTGAGCTTTTATCGGAGGGGTTGGTTGGGGGGGCAAAAAAAAAACAACTTTTGAAAATCAACATAAAAACAGCTTTGGAAAACCATTTTCAGGCAAAAGTATTTGATCACGTCCGACTAATTATAAAATTAAAGTCGATCACAATTAATGTGCTGTATTTCGACATTTATGACGACATTTATTCACAATTAATGATAAATAGTTAGTGAATCACACCCCAAGTAATTAGAAACAAATCACAATAATAAGAGATGTGTGTATTTATTGTATTGTTTAGTGTGTTGTTTTGTGGCTTGAGTGCAACAAGTCAACTTGGAGGGTAAATCCACCCTCCCTACCAATTTTAAACTACTTTCACAAAGCACATCAACAAGGTCAAAAATACGAGCTCGGGGTCTCTGCTTTTTGGACAAATCAATAACTCATCATTCTACATAGTGTGTGTCGTTTTATGTGGTCTTTTTTGTCCTGGTAGTACACATTTTTGATTCCAATCACATCAACTCTGAAATGTTTTTTTTTTTGGGGGGGGGAATGCAAGATTATTTTGCTAGTGAAACAGCGTCCCCTGTGGATGTTTTTGTCAATGCGTTAACCAGCAAGTGCTGTGTGCAAGCAGAAAAACAGGAACTAACGATCAGGAAATATAGTGAACTCGCACTGTAAACTACAAGAAAAGCAAAAAGTTCATTTAAAGAAAAAGTAATTTACCTTTTACATGATCTGAAACTTTAACCCAAAGCTGAAAGGCATTTAGTTATACTCGTATTATGACAATAATGCTATGAATTCAATCACATGGCTGCTAATAAGTTCACACTTAAAAATATAAACAAATACATTTTAAAAATCCAATCTTTGTTGTTGCCCAATTTCGATCATCTAAAAATGTCGAGTTCGGGCCTGACTTTTTTTATCACATAATGGGAGATATGCTTACATATTTACATGAAAAATGTCAGATTTTGCCAAGTCTAGATCTCTGTTGTCATTGTCTTTGAGTGCATAGAATAACTAGAAATGAATTGAAACTAATAGAAAGACACCTACTGCAAAGTGGGGTCCATTCCAATGGTGGTCCTTGATGTTTTAGTCCACCAAATAATAGCAAAACATTGTGTCTGAGCACACAGTATTGTCTGCTTGACCAGCGACTACTTTCAAAGCTCAAATAAACCCTACATGAAGTCACGTCATAGTCATGGGCAGTGGCCTAAAAGCACTATGTAAGATTTCATTAAAAATGGCCCTAATATGTCAATAAGCATTAAAGTAACACGGTTCTGAAAAGTTAAACAAGATTTTTCCCCTATTTTCAAATTTGATTGTCAGTCCGTAAAAGTTCTGAAGCTCTTTTGGCATTGAAAGCTAATGTTGCTAAAACTTCAAACTTCAAAGAAACTTGCTGAGTTCCATGTTTTCACACAATTTTAATATTTTACCGAGAAAATGTTCATATTTCAACATGACATAAAAGAAAAAAATCATGTACATAGATTTTAATTGGCCAAAACAACAATAATAATAATAATAATAATAATAAAGACACAAAAATTACATTTATGCCACCCTTGAAGTAGCTCCCTGCTCTACTTTTCGCTTTGGCTCCTCCTCCTTCTCAAAGCAACCAATGGCGTCCACGGTGATGAGCTCTTCCTCTTGAGCCTCGCTCAAACGCACCTGATGGGGAAAACCGCACACGTTTGAGTCATATGCAAAATACGTATATCACCTTAAATCTGACCTCTGACCTGTTCCTTATGTTTTTCTGACTTCATGTGCTCCACAAACTTGCGGGGTGTCCTCAAATGTCGGCGACACGCTGCACAAAACGGCCGTGACGCATGCTTGGACGCCTGTACGCAAGTGCCAACAAAGCGTAAGTGACGATGCAAAGAATCGACAAACAAAAACAGTTGTTGACTTAGACACATACCATATGGAAACACCCACTAGAGCCACACACAATCCACACATAGAAAATGGGTAACCGTATAAAATGCACCGAGAGAATCTCTTCATTGTTTTCACGTGTGTCACACAATTCAGGGTTGTCAAATGTACAGCCCGTGGGCTACAAGGGGGTCCGATCCAGCCCCCACTTAGTAGCCCCCTTCATACTATACAAACAGAATCAAATGCTTATATTTTTCGACACAGATTTTTGTGAGTTTGTGCACTGTTGTACTTTGCTTAATTTCTTGTCTACAGTCATAGTCGTTGTTGTGGCCCCTGTAGTCAAAATGGCGGATTTCATGGCATCCATTTACATTAAAGGGAAGGGTTGACGGATGACCTCACTTTGTGTTCTTTGGTTTGGCGATGGTTGATGACATCATCGCTGAAGTGATTCTGACATATGTTGCACCAACGCCACTTTCTGCGGGACATACGTACAAACTACGTTATCTTGGCGTGTTTTGGCTCACGTGTGGTCCTCCTACCTGTTGGCGAGCGTGTGCGTGATGACGTCGACGGAATGCGTGAGCGCTTTCCATTTGGTCACATGATCCGAGTTGCTCATGTGTTCCTCGAACATCTTTAAAAAAATGGATGCAATGACGTAATATGGTCAAGGCAATCCTGGAACTTTTTGGAAATCATGCAGTAGGAGGAGACGTGTCACCACCTGCATGGAGTGACACGTCACTCTGCATACGTGACAGTGAAGCCCCGCCCCCGCCAGCGGCTGCTTGGCGTCAGTCTTGTCACTCTGGGGGAACTCTCGGCAGTCGCCACGCTGCTGTATGGTCACCTTCAGGGAACCCGCACTCTGCGTAACGCAAAAAAAGAACAAATTGTTACTCACGCACAGTCTTTGAACGTCTCATCCGAGCAACATTATGGTCAACATTCCAAAGAGGCGCAAGTCACCTCGGAGGTTTTGATGGCTTCGTGATCTTGTCCCGAGCCCTCCTGCTCTGGAGGACAAACACCATCTGAGATGTGTACACACATGTGAAAACACAAGCCACGTTTATCTCAAGCCTCACAATGTCAACGTTGACATAATGGGCTGATAGAAGTGCAAAAATTGTTCAAATTTCTGAAAACTTTCGTCAAGAACATTGTCTTAAATGTCAAAATTGGACACAGTGGACTTATTAGTTGCTTTAAGTGAGTGATTTTCGTGTTTAATTGTTATTTCAAGTGTTTTTACCATTGAATATGCATATACTGGTATTATACAGTACACAAATATGTGCCCAGATGATTTTTTTTTTACTTTTGATGGATATTTTTTCAAGGAATGTGTTGCTAGATGGGCCCATCACTAATTCTAATTTGTGTTTGTGGTCCCTATTGATAGCGAAAAGTGAGGGATCACTGTAGTTTTAGGGAGTGCAAACCTCGTTGAGCAGACCCATCATCCGTTGATTGATCACGTGATCCTGTGCACTCTTCTGCGTTGATTGACAGGTTAGCAGCCTCCTCAACTCTGATTAGAAGACAAGGCATTCAAAATACGTTTTAAACGCATTTAAATTAACGTTGAACACAATTCATAGTTATTTGTATTCATATTTTCGCACCTGTGTGCTTTCTTCTGTCGTTGTTTCATGGTCATACGCTTCGTTTTGAACACTCATCGCATTATTTTAAACAACAATAAATTATGCATTCGGAAACATAACGGAGCGTATTAAAAAAGTATAGTACACTTGGATGGCAAGATTAAAAATGTTCAAAAGCAAAGGCACTGATAATCACCGTGTTTTTGTTTGACTTTAAATCGTCCTAAGCACACAGCATCCAAAGGCTTTGTTCATCATTTCCAGAATTCATATAAATTAAGAAATGGCTGTACATCTATTATTATCACCGTGTTTTAAATTAAATGTACCCGATAGTCAAAGCGACCAAAGGCTAAATTGCTCCATGTAATTTTCATAAATGTACTCGGCTCGTTCTTTGTGAATTTAATGGCAGATTGTACACAACGTCACAGCGCACAGTGCCGCCTACAGTACAAAAGTGTTTAGTGGATTTGTGGAAATATTTTATTAGAATTGGAAAACAAATGAAAACTAAGTCCTTCATTTAAAAAATACAAAACGATTTTCATGTCTGTGTCCTGTTTCGTCACGTTACAACAAATAAGTGAAAGTCTTTCCAAGCATTTTCATCACTGGTGGATACCCAACTCAACTTTATTTATAAAACAACAGTGGCTGAAATGCCAATACAATAGAAACAAATATATATTCATAAATACTATTATTAAATATTCATGTTTTGAGCAGTTGATTTAAAGAAAGAAGAATGGGCTATAAGCCTTTTCGGGGATATTGTGCCAGAATCACACAGACTATTTCCAACGGCCACGAGATAAATTAAGTTGAGGACCCCCAAGGGGACACCCTAAATTGGTGGCGAGCCAATCGCAGGGCACGAGGAGACGGACAACCATTCACGCTCCTACTCATACCTAGAGACGATATAAATTGTTCAGCTATGATACTATGTGTGTTTTGGTAATGTGGGAGGAAACTGGAGTACCCGGAGAAAACCCACGCAAGCCCGGGAGAAAATGAAAACTCCATGCAAGTGGCCCGACCTGGATTTGAACTCAGGACCCCAGAACTATGAGGCCGACGTGCTAACCACTCAGCCGCTAGGAAATCTACTTGTAAATTAAAGTGGAATAGAGCACGTGCGCCACTCCGGTGATGAGGTTGTGATTAGCAAATTCCAGCATGAGTAGCAGGATGGGGTACTCGCTTTGCCTCTTGGCCCACTCTTCATCCCGACTCAGCCCCATCCAGTTGAGCAACAGGGTCCTCATTGCGTCCGGGAAGAGCTGCGCACACAGCTCCTCGGCGGGCGGCAGTTCCTCGATCCTCTGGATGTGGTGCTCTTTGAAGGCCTCCACTCGCCGACTAATGTCCGCGTGGGCCGCGGCGAAGCGGCGGCCCAGCCAGCCGGCCAACGACGTTTCCGCCGCGTCCTGTTCTGCCGCCGTTCCGCCCAGGAAGCACTCGGCGTGGTCCAAGAGGAGCACCACCGGCTCCAGGTGATGTTCCGCTAAATCTGCGGCAGCCAGTTTATCACTTAGGCTCCTGAGTTTATGTTCAAGAGCGGATGTGCTCGGAGAGCTTTGCTGTGTGGAGTAACAGTGGTCCGATGGTATTTTTCCACTTGTATTTTCCAGCAGCTGCTTGGGTGTTTGCTCATTTGGCGTTTCATTTTCAGCATTCAGTCTGTCCAGCTGCACGCTTAGGCTGTAACTGGATTTCAGCGTGCTGTCGCTCATTTGAGACTTCCACAAGTCCTGCAACATTTCATTGAATTGGTCTGAAAACGATTGCTAAACAGACATTTTTTCTGCAGAAAAAAAACATTATTACCTGAAAGTTGTCAAGTACGGCCAGTTGCTCCCGCTTGGCGTACATTTCAAAGGCAACCCGGAAAAGACCGTGAATAGTGTAGAACCACAACCCGTTATTGGACGGTCCCACCTTCAAGCCCTGAAACCTGAAGGCTGACAAAAGAAGAAGCAATGATGTAACCAGATCCGTCGGGATTGATTCTTCTTTTGTTGTGTTGAGTTTACCTGAAGAGAAGTAGATTTTGGTGGCGAGGCCTTTGCGGGCAAATTTGGCATGATGCCTGGGATGGTTCTCCAGGCGGACGTTTGTGTTGGCCAAGAGGTCACCGCCGAGAAAGAGAGGAACAGATGCCAGCGAACCCTGAAAGAACAATTTAAAAAGATGTTTATCTATTGTAGCAATAAAAGAAATGGAGGCAAAAGGTTTTTTTGTGTCTTTTTATGCCCGAAGTTGACTAGGATGGGCTCCAACACCCTCCTCCACCTTTGAGAAGATAAGCGTTTTGGAAAATGAATCAATCAATTTCTTTCAAAAATGATCAATGGTTCATTGTTATGTTGCAAAATAATTAAAATGATCTTCTTTAAATGAGCCTCATGTAAGAAATGCACTTCAAGGATGACAAATTGAGGCTGGAAAAAATCTTGTTCATCGCCATCAAGATACTTGAAATAATGCCAATGAATAGGTTTATAAGTACACAGTATACATGTTTTTAGTACTCTTGTACTTTTGCCCCAAACAAAAATGGCTGTTTAGCATACCTTTTTGGGACCATCTGTGAGTGTAAAAGACGACTCGTTTACCAGGTAAAAGTAACGTATTTTTCTTGTGACCCCGTCCCAATGTGGTAACGAAATATAGTTAAAGTTGGACATATTCCTTTGACAATATTAGCGGATAACTGAATCGAATTGTGGTAATTCGGAAAACATCAAGAAGATAATAACAGCTACTATGTCACTCTGTAATCCCCGAGTTTTGTATTGAAGGCGGGATCCGCCCATTTTAGACAAAAATAAATGCCCTGATTTTTGACTTACAGGCCACTGTTATTTACATTTTTACCAATGGACTGGCAGATAGGCAAAGAGAGAATAATATGGTTGGACGGGGAAAGCGATTTAAACGGGATTAACTGCAACGATTTTTAAAATTACATGAGGTATTGGAGACGTTGTATAAATGACAAAGGGTAGGAGTATAAATAAGAGTCAGCGTCAGCGATAAAATGCATCAAAGGGGCCCCACTGCTTGATAAAAGACACACAGGTACACTATATGTTTATTTTCCAACGCAAGATGGTTTTGAGCTTTGAACCAATAAGAGAAGCAGCGTGGGTCACATCGCCCCACGTGACAAATGATGACCAATTGACACTACGTATTTCATTGCTCATGCGTTTACGCTCTTGGCCAGGGGTTATCCTGGGAAAAAAATGGCTGAAGTGGATTTTGGAGATGCCCAGCTCTTTGAGCAACTCGATGATTTTACCCCTGCTCCCACGCATGTTCGATTTCCCGATTGCGAGATCACATCTGAGCCGGAGGACGATGACGGAGAGACCGGGCTGCTCCGCAGACGTCTGGAGGAGTGCGGAGAATGCATTGAGAAGCTCACGAAAGACAATATCCTTGCTGTAGTGCTCGTGCCTTTAGCATGTTTTGCTTACTGTGGTTAGCTTGAATAAATGTGACTATGAAACTTAACTTGGGGCTCACATAAAGCTTTGAGGAGAAAACTGAAGATTTTGACCCGGCCCAGGTGACATGACATAGTAGTGGTTTTATTTCAAAACGTTGTGGTTAATGGTTTAATGTTGTTTACTGTACAGTGGAATCACCGTAGAAGATGTCAACGTTGACGGGCCCATCGTTCAAATTATTTATTCCAACGGCGTTATATCCAAGTAAGTTACAGTTTCAAAGTAGTGTTTTTTTTCCATAGAAATGAATGCAAAAAAATCAATGATTTTCATTGTACATTATAATAGTTAACAGTTTACAAGGGAAATCGCCTTGTTGCTGTAGCAAAAAGGCGAAAACATGGTCACAAGAAAATGCATTGTAGACCTAGTTGCAAATCACTCGTGCCACAGAAATTAAATACATTTATAGCTCGTGTTAGGTTTTGTAGATGCAGAATATCCAGATTTGTATTAAGAACATAATTTTTTTTCACACCACTTCCCTTGATTATTGCTTTACGTCTCAGGCAGTATCGTCAAGAAATTGAAGATTGCATCTATGGAGTAATAACGAGACACCAGAAAGATGGAAATCACAAACGCTCAGCATCAGCACACCCGAAGCCGCAGGTTTGTTTTTTTTTTTATGCCCCTGTTGGGTCTGAAGTTACAGATCCCCATACTTACCAACCGTGCACAAAGGAAAAACGAGGCATCAGACTGTTATATTTTAAAGCAACCGCGCGGCTGGGAGAGTTCGGAGGCGCGAGTCCATGTCCATGATGGACTCTCGCTCGGCTCTGCTGACCTACTCCTCTTCCCAAGTCGCGCTTTTATTACGTTTCAGCAATGATGTCATGGAAAAGGTACAACAGTCACTGAGACATGTTAAGGACGTCATTATGATTATTGACAGGTTGTTCTTTGTTATAGGGAATTTGGATGTCACGAATCCTTGCATATAATCTTTCAATCCGTGTCACGGTTAAATGTCATAGGGACCTTCAATCAATATTACAATCATTAGTGTCACCACCATCATAGGTGTCACTAAGTGTCACTGTTTGGCTGCGGATTTGTCTTAGAGCCAATAGGAAATATGTATGTCCTTTGAAATGCACTTGTTAATGTTTTACGCAATTTTACAGCCCCAGTATTTTTTTAAGTTCTGCCCATTTAAAAAATAAATAAATAAATGCACACAGAATAAAATAATCATCTCTGTGTCCTCTGTAGCCTTCCTCATTTGCCACAGATGAAGACCCAGTCAAGATGTCTTCCACAAGTGGGAAAACCACAACTGAAGCCTTTAAAGTAAGTGCATCTGTACCCCACAAAACATCGTTTTAGTCTGGTATAGTGTATTCTATTTTTAGATTTTTTGAATGACGGTCCTTGAAGTGGGCTTTGTGTAGACCTTCAGTGGTGACTGACACAATGAAATGAAACAACAATTTGAAAAAGAATTGTTTTGATATTCTTTCTAAAAGTACTCCATTTGAGGTTTGCAGCAAATAGTAGATTTTCCAGCCAGTGTGATTTGGGACTTGAGTCACTCATTTGGGAATAGAGTAAACGTACAGTGTTTTTTTGTATGTGTGTGTGACAGGTGGTAGGCAGCGTGTTGTACTTCAACAACTTCACTGTGGACAAACTGGGGCAGCCACTGGTCAACGAAAACCCTCAACACACCGATGGATGGGGAGTGCCAATGTATCTTAATGACACCGCTGACCTGAGATCAGTTTTGGGTCCTCGAATACTCTTTCTGATGTCGCGTGTGTGTATACCTCATGGAATTTTACTTCCTTAAGTGAAAGAAAGCTACCCACAGATCTTCACCCAAGTTATTGGCACGGAAGGGATGGACATAGACGTGAAAGACAAAAGGTGTGATGGAAACAAGTGCTGCTGCCAAATCCTCATATCGTTTCTTTTTTTTTTTATTTTTTGGGGTATTTGATATCATTGTTATTTGTCTTGCAGATCCAAATCAATGTGTTTTAACTGTGGTTCAAGTGCTCATCAAATGAGAGATTGCCCCAAGGTCAGTCAACACACCGGTAATAGTAGTATTAGTAGCAATTCTGGTATTTTCAGGACTATAAGGCACACGTTCAACTTGGAGTTGACTTGGACAACGTCCACGATGGCAAAACAACAAGTCCTTAGCATAATAGCCATTATTTATTATTATCATAACAACTTTCCTCATTTAAAATAGGAGGACCAGATCATCACCTTGCCGAAAATTCATGTATTAAATAGGACACCTTTGGCCATATAGGGTTAAAAAAAAGATGGAGATGTTGTTGTGATGTCAAAAATGTGTTGTCAGCCTAAAGACATGGCAGCCATTAATGAGAGAAGAAAAGAGTTTAGCCAGAATCATGCAGGACTTGGGAACCAACGCTACCACGCGGATGAAGTGGAAGAACGATTTGCCAAATACAAGCCGGGAATCTTGAGGTATGGATTTGTCATCACGCACGCTTCCTATTTGCATAAAACTGTCTGTAAAAATGTGTGATGGCTCTGTGTGCAGTGAAGAGCTCCTGACTGCACTGGGACTTGAGACCAACACCCTCCCTCCTCTCATCTATCGCATGAGGCGCCTGGGATACCCGCCCGGTTGGCTTAAAGAAGCTGAGATGGAGACGTCGGGATTAACGCTTTACGATGGAAATGGTATGACTCTTTGCTTGGCCTAAGCAACTTAATGGAATTCAGTTATTTCTCTCTAGAAGGAATTATTCACATTTTGAGAACTTTTGACTAGAAAATTCAACTCTCTAATTGATGAAAAAAGTCAAACAAAAGACATTTATCTTTTTAAAATGATTGCAATAGTTTTTTTGTTAAGAAAACAATCTTCATATTGTGTTATGTTTGGTTCTCATCTAGTTTCAAATGACAACAGTATGACCAGCCCACAAAATATCTCTTATGACATTTCCAAACTGGTGGATTTCCCTGGATTCAATGTCCCCGCTCCGCACAAGGTCAAAGATGTAAGTCATTTTTTTTTATTAATAAAAATATTTTTTCCTACTAAAGTACTCTTAAATAATATATTTAACAATATTCTGTCATTTTATAGCTGCTGTCAAATATTTATCTTTTGTTTTTATTTTTGTTCCCTTGCAGGAGTTTATGCGCTACAGTTCCATCCCCATACAGAACCACCACTTGAAGCACAACTACGCCGCCTACCTGTCCACCCACTTTGCTACGGTAACACATACGCCACAAGGGTGAACCATTCATTATTCATAAAACTGATTGAACAGGGTGTGTGATTCATCTGAGAAAAGTGTCATGATTGTGAATGACTTAAGGCCCAGGCTTATAAAACTACACAATTGCACTTAAGGGCTTTGACAGCTTTTGAATGAAATTGTATATTTAAGAAAAGGAGTTGAGAACTAATAGTTAGCTCATAGCTCACCGCCACATCCTGGTTGTCTTTGCATGTTATAGAGTCCTTAAAATATAACGGTCAACCAAACATTGGGAAAATGGGTTACCTTAATTTTGGGGTGTTGGAACATTAGGAGGGAGAGACAACACAATATGAATGACCTTCATGTGTTTGTCTGTCAACAGTCATATAGCCCAAGCAGCAAGAGGCCTCATGAGTCGGGCTCGTCTCCTCCACACCACACCAAGAGGCACAAATCCAGTCGTGATAGCGACTCCGACATGGATATTGATTCAGGTAAATATAATCTGGGGGTACAACCACCATTATGATCATGAATAGAAATGTCCCGCATCTGATCACCTGGCCGAAAATTGGGCAGATATCATTATTGTTGATTTCACGTGGGCCGGACCATTGTATTAAAATCCATGGGTATTTAATTTTTTATATATCTAAAACAATGTTTATTTTAGCTTTTTATATATATATTTTTAGATTTTACTAAATGATTTTTAAACTAAAAACACAGGAAAAAAAGGATTAAAAAAATGACAATCGATTTAAAAAGGGGAAAATCGGGAAAATATATAAATCAGGAAATATAATATATAATATAACAAAATAAATAAATATGAAAGAATTGAAGACATTTTTTATTATATGGAAGACCACTCATGGGTGCTCTGATTTATTGTGCATGAAATAAATGCTTCCTTTTTTATGGTTTAAATAGTTGTACAAACAAAACATTGCATTTTTGTGCCCGCTAGATCCCGGGACCCCCGACCAAACCTGCCGACAAGGCCACTTCCAAGCACCGCTGCCCATTGGTTCACCGAGCTTCAGCTCGCCGCCTCCTCTACCGAAAGGCCCGCCACCTGCCACCCCCACGCCGCCGCCCTTACCTAAGAGCACGCCGCCACGTACGCCCACCAACGGCACCTCTTCAATGAAGGCTCTCGGCTGGGTAGTGGTGGACGAGGCCATGGAGGGGAGTGAGGAGGAGCTGACGCTTGAGGAGCTTGAGGAACAGCAGAGATTAATCTGGGCGGCGCTCCAGAATGCAGAGATCACCAACGACAACACGACGGCGTCCACCGAAGGGACAAAAATGGGACAGTCGGCCAGCGTGTCCACGGCTGCACGAGATGACTCTGAAACGGAAGGCTGCCGGGACGAGAATCAAAATTTGCCCGGAGATGTTTGTCCTCACAATGGCGGCAGCCCGAGCTCGGCTGAACCCCAACACAAAAACGACTCAAGTCCTGATGATGTTCTTTCAGTCAAGTCCAAAGAAGGAAGCACCCAACATCCCAATGTATCTAAATGTGAAGAAGACAGTCCTCAACCGCCTTCTCCAAAAGAAGATCAGCTCCAAAGTCCAGGTCCAGTCCAATCTCAGGATGAAAGCCCTCAAAGTCCCGCTGTACTCGAAACACAAGAAGAGAGTCTACAGTGTGCAACCCAGGACGACAGTCCCCAGATCCCCAATCCAGATTCGCTGAATGTAAATGCAGCTACTCCAAAGGTGTCAGCCGTACCCCATCGGAGTCACTTCGCCCAGGGCATTGTTCCCTTCGAGGAGACCCCCGAGTACACGGAAGTGGCCGAAGGCACGGGGACGTACCTCCGTATCAGAGACTTGCTCAAGAGTTCGCCTAGAAAAGTAACCAAGAAAAATAACTGACTAAAAAAAGGACAATCGTGGCGTGTGCTTTAGCTCACCTGATTTTTATTTACTGCAACAAACACTTCTTTCCATTTTTTTCATGTGTTGCATTTTTTAAAAAAAAAATTCTTTTGTCAAATTTCTGACATGATTCTTTTAAAGGCAGTTTTGCTGCTTCCATCAATGTCAATGTAAACCTGTCTGAGTGGCCTTGCGATGGAGGAAGAGGTCTAAAAATAAAATCAGATTTTTTTTCACAAATAAATGTGTTCAACCTACTCTCGAAAAAAACAAATCATGTACAAATGGCAAAACTGAAAAATGATCTTGACAGTCTTAAATAAAACGCCCGAGGAAACAGGCATATTGGTTTATAATTAAAGACTATCAACGTGGGTATGTTTCAGGCTTGATTTTGAAAATATATATAAATACTTGTACAAGTGAACAGTAGATTATCCGTTGCATATGAAAATATATCAATCCGTCAAAACTTGTTTAATTGATGTTCATTCCAAAGTAGAAATCCCAAAGATCATTATGTAAATGTATAGTTAATAGTACTGATGCAAAATGGCCGATGAGAGATTACGCGCATCCCGTCAACTCACAGAATGCACCAGAATTCTAGCCCAAATATAATCATCTACACACGCACTTACGGCAACGTCACAGAGACAAAACTCACATTTGTCGCAAACCTCGACTGGCTACTGAATTTGTTGGCCGAGTGAGACGCCAGGGCAGCAGGAACCATAAAACTCCTTCCTTTACTTGGAAGACTCGGATTTATTAGCCCGGCACGCATATACAGGTTAGTATTCGCTCATCGTCAAGTCATTTTAGTCGCTGTTTCAATACGATTGAAGTAGAGATCGGCTTTAACAGGGTAGACGCTAGGTTGAAGTTGTCCAGGTAAGTCCACGACTTTTCTTGAGGCGTCAACTCGGCTAATGGCTAACGGTACGTTGCTTACGGCTTGTCGATCTGGCCTCGCCTACCCCTTCTAGGGACAAACTAAGTAACATCGGCGTTGTGTTTAATATTGAAAATATACTACGAGTGTTACGCAGTATAAAGATTGTACTTTGTATACGGTACGAGCGAAAAATGACTCCCCCGGAGATGCCTGAGTGACATTGCGGAGAGTTTTGGCTGTCTTTGAGTGACACTTCGCCGGGGTCGTTATTATTCTGTGTTCGCGGGTGGGCTGCCGCAGTATTTGAATTAAAAATGTAATGTTTTTTTTAATGACATGTAGCTGTTAGCTCGATGAAATGTGCTTCTTAAAAGACAGGCGACGTCCACTGGCTTCCCGATTCGCTGTAAACGTCAGCGAACTACTAAAACCCGAACCACGTAATCGCACGCCCCGTTTTTCCACGTTTATTTGCAGTGAAATGTCACATCATGTGACGACAATTTAATCCCCTTTCTTCATCACATGACCGCAAAAACCTTGCAAAAAAGTAGGAAACTTTCTCATGGAATTATTTTGGACTAATCCAAGAATTCAGAAAATTTTACCTGGGAAGGATCATTCATTGCAATATTTTTCAGGCATATCAATATATATAACATCCAATATTTGACGTCATGCTGCAGTAATTACCGCAATATTTCAAAATTCACATCACAACCCAAAAATACAACAGGGTGATTTTGTAATGTAGTGTTTCAAAACCAAAACTGCATTTTAGTTATGTTTCATTCTAAAAATTTGCGACCAGCAACTGAAGTTAGTTTGACAGACCTGGTCTGCACAATCAGGATGAATTAAAAATGGCTATTGTTGTATCTTCAAGATAGCAACTGAATAATAAAATTCAATAGAAGCATTCAATCCAGTTGAAATAAGATAACAAAATTAGACAATACAATTGACACAATACAATACAAAAGACAATTTCTTTACCGGCACACTCAGACATTTACAGTATAAAAATACACACCCACAATTGAATCTAAGATTTTTAGTGAGACTGAAGATTGAAAGCTGGCCACCCTGGCCGACCCAGTTTAACCGGTGCGCTCTAGTTTTAACCCAACACCTCCAGCGATGAATGACCTCAGATCCAGCCTGAAAGAACTTGCGCAGCATAAAACTACAAAACCTAGTAAGCGGCCTGTCCATTTAACGGTCGATCAAATGTTGAATGTGGCCCATAGAAGTCATGTTATGCTGTGTGTGAGCACTCAAGTGAAATGATCCACTTAACTTGGAGACTTGCCCACCACAGTCGTGTTAATCTTTTGGCCATGCGCTAATCTGAGGCTGCAGGGGATATTGGGAAGCACTCAAATATACGGCTAAACTGGCACTGCAGACTCGGAAAAAAATTGCTGAGTAAAATTGAAGCCTCCGAAAGGTTGTAGTCAAATCGCTTGTCAAATTTGAATTTTTAATTTATTTCGCAACAGGTACAATTCCGATAAGTCATGCAAGCAAAAGAACACCTGCCTAAGCATCCAAATTACAGCTGTGTGTGAAGGATAACGTCACATAATATTGTATCTTCAAAGATGTGTTAAAAAAAGTAAACAAGGTTATATTTAAAGTGCTTATTTGGAACAATCTTTGAATTTAGACCCATTTCAATATGCTTCTCAGCATTGGCACAAAAAAGTGGCCTTTGACACTTTGGTCGTAAATAGACATAAGGTAATGACATTTGAAATTATTTTTATCCAAAAGTCCTATTGTCTTTTCATCCAGAACACAATTGAATCCTTGATTGTCACTAGCCATGTGGCCATCTTTTTTTTTTAAATTATAAAACAGTTTCCAGCGAGTCCATGTTTTCCATCAGATGAAGCTTGCAGATACCTCCAGGAGAGTTTAGTGGGGGCAATAACTGTGCTGGTATATCGTTTGGCCTTTTGGCGGGTATTTTTAGGCATCTAAAAAGCCCTCTGATGCATTCACAGGAACAACATGCCTTCCAACAAAAGCTGCCTTGCATGATTCAATGACCCTAATTTACCCCAGCGTAGGGGTGTCAAAACATTTTCCATGAGGGCTCATAACAGGAAAATGGAAGGATGCCATTCTTACTATGACAATACTCATTTTGTAAATCTAATGTCGTAAATTTCATCCTCGAATGCTTCACAGTTCTACTGTGATCAAGGATAAACGGCGACGTTTTTTTTGCGAGAACGTGCAATGTGGCAGAAACATAGACAGCTCCCATGGAACGTTTCCAGGAAAAACAAATTGTGCACATTATTTATAGCACTTGTACAAATGTATGAAATCATCTCGTTATCAAGTGCAATAGTTCATAAATACATTGCATTTGATTCTACAGTAATACCTCATTTATCGAACCTATTTCTAAGACCTGTTGCAATAGGTGAATAGCCATAATGTTTTTATGGTGTCTTTTTAATATTATTTAAACTTTTAAAAGCATGTCGTCTTTTTATCCGCATTTAAGCCGTACACTCGATTCAGTCATTTTTTTGTCCGACAAATGTGGCTTATATGCGAGTAAATACAGTATTATTTATCTTTTAACATTGTGCTTAGTGCATAATTATTGTTTTTGTTGTTTTATGTATTTGAATTAATGATCTGTGGCTTAAAAAGTGAATTAGACAAAAAAAATAACAATTTAGTAAATTAGAAAACTATAAAGTATTTCACTATTGTTGTTATTGTAAAATGGGTTTTAGGCCAATAACCGCGGCAAGAAATCACTGTACGGAGTACTCGATTATAATGCTAGTAAAGTCTTAGCTACAATACAGTCTTGCTCTTTGGGTGGATGGTTAAGTTCGACCCCTAATGAATGTTTTTTTCTTCTTCCCTCAAGGTGCCCCTTCCAGGAAGCCCTGTTTTTTTTTTTTTTTACTTCCTACTCCCCTTTCCTGTTAGTTTCTTTCCCCTCTTCTTGTTCTTTTCGTATCACCATCCCACAGCCTTCACCTGGTGGCTTACATGGTCAACATTGGGAGTGAGCCCCTTGACGGACATTTACCTCACACGTCCAGCTAATCATTTGAAGAAGGATGAGCTTTGCCAAGACCACTGGGCTCAAAGGACCCAGTAAAATAGCAAAGGCAGCAGGAACTGCCGTACCCAAGATCAGCACTGTCACAGGTAGCCTGCATACTTTGCTTATTGAACATACAGTTGAAGGCAGAATTTTACACTCTGCAAAAACACCCATTGATTCCAATGTCTGAAGTCAAATCAGACTAAACCTCTCATGTTTCAGGTCAGTCAGGATTATTGAAATTATTTATATAGTAGGTTGTTGGCACCATATTTTCACGACTATAAGGCGCACTTAAAAGTCTCAAATTTTCTCCAAAATAGACAGTGCGCCTTATAATCCAGTGCGCCTTATATATGGGAAAAACAGAAAACCAAAAACGAAAAACCACCACTGTCGGATATTAAAAAAATACAAACGCCTGAACTAAAACAATACTGTTAAATATACAGATGCCATCTTAGTTTACAAAATCTTCCATCATATAGCTCCTCCCCCACTGCAAGATTTTATACAAAAAAATCCAAAACATCAACAATGGCTGGCTCTAGAGATGACTGTAAAGTAGTGAGTGCTTCATACCTGGAAGTCAATACCAATTACCGTATTTTCACGACTATAAGGCGCACTTAAAAGTCTTAAATTTTCTCCAAAATAGACAGTGCGCCTTATATATGGAAAAAAAAATGTAATTCATTGAGGGTGCGCCTTATAATGCGGTGCGCCTTATAGTCGTAAAAATACAGTACTAATCAACATCATAGGTGCTCTCAGCTGTCATTGATCCTGATGAATGGAGACTTGGTCATTTTTATTTTTTTTCCCCTTACAGGAATTAAAGCTTCGGCAACAGACAAATCAGCTCCTGGCTTGGAAGACACCAATCATGATGACTTCCAAATGGGAGAGCGCGTCTGGGTCAACGGCACCAAACCGGGCTTTATTCACTTTTTGGGAGAAACCCAATTCGCCCCGGGACAGTGGGCGGGCATCGTTCTGGACGAGCCAATCGGGAAGAACGACGGATCGGTGGCGGGTGTGCGCTACTTTCAGTGCGAGGCCCTTCGAGGGATTTTTACCCGACCATCTAAACTGTCACGCACCGAGGGCGAAGTTGACGGCAATCAGACGGCGCCGCCCTCCCGTGCCACCTCACCCACCCTGTCGGTTAGCAGCGTGGCCTCCCATGTACCCGCCAGCAAATCCTTAGCAGCCAAAAAGGCCTCTACTTCAAACTCTTCCACCACGCCGGCCGCTGTATCCTCAAATTTGGCATGTGCCAACAGCGGCTCCGTCTCCAACCTGTCAGAGAGTGGCTCGGTTAAGAAAGGAGAACGAGAGCTCAAGATCGGAGACCGTGTCTTGGTAAATTTTGTCATTGTCTGTTTTCGCCACAATAGCTTTAGCCTGTTAGTATTTTCAATGTGCAGTCATACTTTGAGATAGTAGGTTAAATTACAAATCAGATCTATGGATTTTTTTATTTTTTATGATTGAAATATGCTTTTCAAATGTTGTCATACAATCTAATATGATTCCAATGTTTTTACAAAGGATATCAATAGTCATTAGCATGAAGTAACAAAATAATAAATGATAAACAACTAGAAATAATGGATGGAAAAAAATGGACATCCATTTTTGATGCTTCTTCCCCGCGGAAATTTTGATTTTTTTATTTTTTAAAAGCTGGCAAACCTGAAATAAATGTAGTTACATTTTAAAATTGATAGTATTAAGTATAGAAAATAGATAAACATATGGCCTGGTTGTATCAATGTATATGAAGACTCAAGTTTGGCCAATATTTCAGAATGGTTTCTTTAATTGAACTTGTTTATTTTTTTATTTTTTTTATAGTCAAATGCAATTTACCGTTGGATATGTGGGTCAACGGCCTTTTTAAATCGAATGGTGTCCTTTAGGATTTTATTTTGGCAAAGCAGATTACAGTTAACTCTTGATTTTTGGCATGTTTTAGGAAACATCCCCCAATGTTCACCAATGAGAAAAAGAACAAAGCCTTCAATTATGTTTGGGTTAGAGATTAAATTTGTCTAATGAGCTGTATACCCATCTGATCAATTCTTAACGTTTACCTCAGCTGGTAAGAGGAACAAAAAATCTATTGATCTCATACAGTGTCTTTTTTAATCTACAACTATTTTCCCTGTTATTGTAGTTGTAAGAAATTTGTGATGTTGATTTTCTTTAAACATGTTGGACTATGTAAGGGCTTGAATGCGAGTTCACGTTTACCCGCCTCTCTTGTTTCCCCTCAGGTGGGCGGAACCAAGGCAGGAGTGGTTCGCTTTATCGGAGACACAGATTTTGCAAAAGGCGAGTGGTGCGGTGTAGAACTCGATGAACCATTGGGGAAGAATGATGGCGCCGTGGCAGGAACAAGGTACAACTCAAAGGGTTCATGGATTTAAAAATGTCTGCTTTCGGCGTTTATAGGGTTGCCTTGAATTCCAAATATGCCAAGGGTCACTCCATAACATTTTTGGGGCCAATATAAAAGTACAAAGGAGATTTGAAGGAAGCTTCAATCACAATTCAGACTAACGCACAAATAGCCAAAGACGTATGTCTAGTCCGTTTTCATCTGAAAAGATGTTGGTGATCATTCCCTGTTGACCCCTTCCAGATGGATTGGACATCCATCACTATATATGGCACTTCAATATCATTTCCTGCTAGTCCTCACAATGGATTGAATGTCCATTACCATCAGTGGCCGTTTGACTTCTGGGTGTATTACACCAAGAACACTGAGAATGACAACAATGTCAAATATTTCCATTTCATCTGCATGTTATTAAAACCTTATATGAACCTGTTAGAGATCTCTGTAATACAATGGAATAAATCACAGTTTTCACAGATTTCTTAAATGGGCTGCTAAATGTACCAAAAAAATGTTTTGGGGTTTAATTGAACTTACAACAGATTCCAATGCATTCATTAGGTTGCAGTATGTTGACATATACGTATAGAGCAAGTCCAATTGTAATAGTCTGGGAAAATAAAAACTAAATCAAACGGATAATTTTAGCTATACATTTGGTCTCTTCTGCAGATATTTCCATTGCCAGCCCAGGTATGGCTTGTTCGCGCCGGCGCACAAGGTCACGCGTATTGGCTTCCCCAGCACCACGCCAGCAAAAGCCAAGGTGGCTACTCGCAAAGCTGCTGCCACACCGGGAAGCCTAAAGCGTAGCCCCAGCGCCTCTTCCATCAGTACCATGAGCTCTATTGCCTCGTCTGTCAGTGCCAGGCCGAGCCGCACAGGCCTGGTGAGATACTCAATAATCAGTCAAATTGGGTTCTATTACATTCAAATGGGCATACAGTAATCCATCGAATATCGCGGATCATGTAGACCAGACATGGGTGCGATAAACGGAAAACCATGAAGTAGGATCACCCCTATTTATAACTTGCTGAGTCCTTGAAGTAAATGGAAGACAGGGGAGTGGCTTCCTCTTGTGAGTTTCTTTGTGGATTTTCACATTTTTATGAATTAAAAAAAAAAAATCCCCAGAAAAAAAATTGCGATGTAGTGAAGCCATGAAAGTTGAAGCCGTGATATTTGTGGGATTACTGTACTGCTTTTTTCAAAACATTATATATGTAAAAAATAATAATAATTAATAAAAAAATTGTATTACTTGGAAGAAAGTAGCATGACTCAATTTGCTACAAATAGCAGTAATTTGTGATTGGTCCCAGCCAATTCTAAAGGGGACCTTTATGAACAGGTGTTTAAAAAAAAAAAAATATATATATATATATATATATATATATATATATATATATATATATATATATATATATATATATATATATATATATATATATATATATATATATATATATATATATATATATATATATATATATATATATATATATATATATATATATATATATATATATATATATATATATATATATATATATTATTGATTTATTGTTATAGTGAAGCTCTACTTAATTTTCATTTGCTGATATTGATGTAAACCTGTTTTCTCCTGTTGTCAGCTGACGGAAACATCATCCCGGTACAACCGCAAAATCTCAGGCACCACCGCCTTACAGGAGGCTTTGAAGGAAAAACAGCAGCACATTGAGCAGTTAATGGTGGAGAGGGATATGGAGAAGGCTGAAGTGGCCAAAGCCACAAGCCACGCTGGAGAGATGGAGCAGGAAGTCACTCTGCTCAGGGATGACCAAGAACAGGTAATTAAGATGAAGAAAAACCCTTAATTAATGAAATACAGCAAGAAATGACATTATAGTTCAATATTTGTCAAACTAAATACAATTCCAATGGACTCATCACATGTGGGCTCATCAAGCACGTCAAAAGGCACAGTGTTGGCAGGCAGACATGCAAATAATTATGGGATGGAATGGCTAACTTTATTGTGCAAAATGCATTGCAGGCATAGCCCGACTGAGTCAGGTATAAAATGACTGACATTGGGTGGACTGGATAGTCACCCTTATTAGCGTACATTCATAATTTGCATGTCAGATTGGACTTGGCCCGAGTTAACATTTGGTCTAAGAGGCCTCTCTGTAGAAGAGAGTTGATATTTAAGGGGCATCAATGATTCAAACTGTATTTTAACTATATAACAATATTTGCCCCCCAAAGATTATTCCTGTGTTTGAGTGAATCTCATGCTAGAAATAAACACGAATAAAGTGCTTTAGTGGTATTTGAACACAAAAGTAACTGCAAAGTAGTGTTGTTGTTCAAGTGTTGCTTTATTTATGAAGTTCAAGTCAGCATTGCCCAAAGTCTTATTTATGCTCTCTTGCTTTATGCTGTCTTTGTTTATCCTTCTGAAAGATGGAGGCCAAGATGGATCAATTACGTGCTTTGGTGGAAGCGGCCGATAAAGAAAAAGTCGAGCTACTCAATCAGCTGGAGGAAGAGCGGAGGTAAGCCACGGTATTGAATTTAGCACTCTGTCAACAAGGTTTCAAGTTAAGCATTTGTTTCTGCAAATAGGAAGGTTGAGGACCTTCAGTTTCGTGTTGAGGAAGCGTGCATCACCAAAGGGGACCTTGAGGTAAGTTCTCAACACATGTTTGCAATCAATGTGTTCCATTTTTGTTTTGGGATGATTTCATACATTCAGTGCTTGACAAAAAGCATATCAAAACATTTCCCATCCAATCTAGTAGACCTCTTTACACAGCTATTAAAATACTCACCTAATCTTTAAACTAAGAAAAGTTGTTTTTTTTCTTCAAAGCATGAAAACATAAATGCATTAGTTGTTGGGACTATATTAATAGACTTTCTGGAGGGTATGCTCTTCATGTGTGTCAGCCCAACAAGGGCTCCATTCTTTTTTTTCCCCTTTGTACCGTCCTTTCCTTCAACACCCTTTCATACCCGGCTGCCGTTATTTTTGAAATGGCCTTTAGGCTTGTCAAGATAATTGTTATATCTACATACCATGGACAACAATATTTTCGGGGCTCAATAAGTTATTTGTATTGTCCACATTCATTCATTTTGCCTTGTCGTCACACTCTCTCTCTCTGAGATTTTGTTTTTGACAATCTTTAACAACCATTTAAGAAAGCTTCATGAAATTGGCGTGGTACAAACTTAGAGGGAAACTGCTTTTATGTCCCATTTCACCACTAAAGTGACCTTGAAGCAGCAACCCTGTCAGCCAAATTGCTGACATAGGAGGAGTTTGTTGGGGGCTGTTGAGATAGATGAAGTATTTCGGTATGGTTGCCAAACATTGGGTACGAATGCCAATGTGAAACTGCCCGGGTACTCCGAAATGGCAGGGTATGAGTAAAAAACGGCCCTGGGATTCTATTACAGCTACTAATAATTGTGTGTACAGTCATAAATAGACACATTTGTCATTTAAAAACAATTGTTTGGGGTTCTTTATTACCCAAATTGCTGATTAATGAGTTGGCATTTCTATGTCAAAATCTGTATTGTGTTTTTTTTGGACCATTTCATGTCCTGATCAGTTGGGTTTGACAATTACCGAACATGGACAGCTACTTTCAGATCACTCTACTGATTTGAAATGATATTTAGGTGTCAAGCTACCTGTTGTAGAAGCTTATCTGATTCCTGGATTTTTCATTTATTTTTTCCACAGCGGCACAACCGACTTGGTTTTAATCAGAAGGATTCAGACTAGAGCTTTAAAACCAGACCATCAGGGTTAGGATGCACCTTTTTACCCCTTTTTCCTTCCTAGAATGTGTGCACTAACCGTTTCTTAAAGGTGCATGCAGCTTCACTGCCCCCCTCCCCACCCCCTCAAAAAATGCCCAACTAAAAAAAGGTCCAACAAATGTGTGTTCTGTGCAAACTGGCCACTAATGCTGTACTTATTTGGCTCATTTTAAGTGATGTTACAGCATCATCTTTTCTTCACTCTTGTCCTTGTCCCTTAGATTTGATTTTTTTAGTTTTCTCATTTTCTTCCCATGTTGTTTATAGCATGTACATGGAATCACAGGAGTTGCTCCCCAGTTTGTCCCACCTTTCCAGACACCTAAAATATATTACAGTGTTCCCTCGCTAGTTCGCGGTTCGGCTATCGCGGACTCAGAGCTTCACGGATTTTTTTTCGAAAAAAAATACAAATATTACATTAAAAGAACATATTTTACAGTTTTTTTTGTTATAACATGAATTTCACTCTCTCTACACGTATTCTATATGGTGTACTGTATACAGGGGGGTAACTTTTTTTTAATTAAAAAATGTATATATATATATTTTTTTCAAATTTTGAAAGCATTTTTGAAGGGGAATCCCTACTTTGTGGAAATTCACTTATCGCGGGTGGTCCCGGACCCCATTAACCGCGATAAGCGAGGGAACACTGTATAGTGCTTTCACAAAAACTCTGATTCACATTACTGTTTCCTCATATCGTGGGTGTTAGTTTTTAGTAGGGTTAAAGTTAGGGAGGGCCCTGCACTGGCATTCTGTGCAGTACAAAATTAATTAATTCAATTAGGCGGGGGACTATTTATTATACGCCTCTTTCCCAGGTTTACAATTGCTTATGAGGACGTTTAACCATTTCTCTGACCTTGTAACTTAACCTGTTATGGTATTTTCACATATCAATGTGATAGGAACATTTTATTTTTTCCTTTGTGTTTTTGTCTTCACGTCTTTGAACTTCTTTTCCTTTTCTCTTTTGCATCTTAAATGTTTTTTTGTGGACTGTAGGGGGCTGACGTCTTGAGGTGGAGAATCCAACACCTCGTGTAGTGTGACATATTGCCAATTTTGAGCTGCTAAAGTCTTATGACCACGTTACAGGAAATCTGACGTGTCACCATTTTTGTTAGTCGTTCCACATAGTGTGACATTCAATGTGTTCCTATGATTTTATTTCCTCACTTCTCAGACTTTTAGTTTCAGTTGAATACGTTGAAATCTGATGTTTAATCTGAGATTGAGGATTCCTGAAACTGCTAACGTTGTATTTGCTGGTCATCTTTACTTGAATGTATGTATATATACATACATACAAGTTAGTGCATAATTGAAATGGATGAAAGAACAAAATTATCTTTATTTGATACTATCAGTGCATTAGGAAATACTATATTATGTGGCATTGTGCTGTTAGTTAAGAAAAGTGTGATCATTGACATTTTGTTCTGTGGTCAATTGACAGTGGCAAAGATGGCATCTTTATCCAGATTTCCCGTAATCCCTTTAAAAAAAATGAATTATTATTTGCCATTGTGCTGATAAGTTGTCTAGAAAAGCACTGTAGTTCTCTTCGTAACTTGGAGGTTGAACTCATCTTTTTTTTTTGGGGGTTCTCTTGTCTTAACCTACCTTGCTAAGCTCACCTGATCATTGCTAACGTCAATGCCTGCTTTGTTTACCTCTGTCTTTCCTAACTGAAATGCGATGATGGCATAACGCTGCATGATTCTCCGTTTGTAAAGCGCTAGTCTGGCAACCCAAAGTGAAAGAAGATCTTGAGTGATTCAATATTTTGATACTGGTCGCAGTACAGTTCTTAACCAACAGTCTGACATACTGCTCCTTTTTAAAGTGCTGCATCCGAATATCCAAACTTCACATTAACATTAACGCCTCTTTTCCTGCTTGCCTATTCACCTTCTTCTTTGTACAACCCAAATGTTGTGAACTGCTGGTTTGTCTTCTCATTTCCTCAACGATCATGCATGGCTCCATCAGTCCACCCGTCCATCGGTCCAGTCGGCTTCTGACTGATCTACTTCACTGACCTTTCTGTGCTGTTCTAGCATGTGATTGTGGCACTGGTGTGTTCTCCTTCTTGTCTTTTTCTCTGTCCCTCTTTTTTACTAACAGACGCAGACCAGGTTGGAGCATGTCCACATTCAGGAGCTTGAACAGAGCCTGCACTTTGAAAAGACCAAAGCTGAGAAGCTCCAAAGAGACTTAGAAGACAATAGGGTAATGGATACCGCTCCGTGTTAGAGTAGGGGGGAAACAGGCGACCTTTGTGTGGGTTGCGCAAGGGGTAGGTAGGTACAGTGTTGTCTGAAATTGAATTATCTTCAAATATGATCGATCTGGTCAGCTCATGGTGTCACTTTGCCACACTAGGCCACTTTTGTTGGGTATTTTCCTACTTTCCTGACCCCCAAGAATGTTTAGATTTGTAAATCTTCTGTTCATTGCAACGTGAGTATGGGAAGAAATGCAATTTTTTATTAGTGTAATATTTGTTTGGTGACCATAAGTGGGTATATTTAATCAGGTAATGCCTGTTTAGAGTATGCACACATTCAAATAGTTGATGTGGGGGGAAAAAGATTGAGATATATTTCAGTCTTTTCTCTGGAAAATGATTTTGTCAATTTCCTGGAAACCTCTTACTATCTTGTTGTTGGGCACAGAGTTTTTATTTTATTTTTTAATGTTTTATTTTAGAGGTTGTAAAGAAGTATTTAACTATGAATTGTTTTTTGAAGCAATATTACCAGGTAAAACAAAACAAACAAAAAAACAGCCTTTGCACAGTTGGAATTCAGTGTTTTCTATTCTAACAAGCTTGATTGGAGGATTTAAGGTGTATGCTGAAATCACTAACACTTAGTCATTACATTGCAAACACAATTAATTCAAACTCAATCAATTACAAAACTAAAAAAACTCTTTTTTTTCTGGTTCATTTTGTTCTCCTTCCGAATTGTAGCTCCCCTGTTCATTCACCCAACAAGGGTACCATTAATCAAGAAAGACTTTTTTGAGGGATCGTTTTAAACATAAAGATGTCTGCTTTTCAAGGTTGCCACTGTGTCAGAACGATCCCGCATAATGGAATTGGAGCGGGACCTATCGCTTCGCACCCGAGAGGTCGCCGACTTGCAACTCCGTGTCTGTTCCCAAGAAGCTTCTGGTGACCCCCAGGGGGTCTCTCCCCTTCTTGAGGAGATCACTTCTCTAAGGGACCGACTGGCTTCGCTGGAAAACGAGCGTCGGGAGGAGTTGGCCCAGCTCCGGGAGAAGATGGAGTCCCAAGAAAAGGCATATGCCGAAGCGACCGCTCAGCTCCAGGCCTCGGACATCAAGCTCTCTGGCGACAACGAGCAACTGCGCATGCGCTTGAGTCAGGCGGACCAGGACAACAAAGAGGTCCTGGAACGGATAAAAATGGAACACAAGACGGTTGTGGACCAAGCCGCCGCTGCCCATGCTCAGGAGATAGGTCGCCTGAATGAGCGACTGGCCTCCCTGGCAGAAGACAAGGATCGCCTGGACGATGCACTGCGATCCGGTGTGGACAAAGCCGAGAACCAACACCTGGTGGAGATGGAGGATGTCTTTGGGAAGCTTCATGCTGCCGAGCTCAAGGTAAAAGAGCTGGAGGAGAAGGGAGCCCAGTTGCTGCGACAAGCACAGGTCGATAGAGAAACCCAAGAGATGGTCCTTCAAATGGTTCGCACTTCCTGTTCTGCCCAAAGCAACCAGGAGGTGCAATCAGATCTTCAAAAGGCAGTCGGCTTACAAAATACTGAGGTGAGTTTTTTTCACGACTACTTTTGTTAAGAACAAATGATTTGACTGTATTTTTATTTTTTTTGGCTTAAAAGTTAGTTGGTGAACTGAGCTCACTGTTGGAGGGAAGACAAAATCAAATACTTTCACTACAACAAAGTTTAACCAGTATGGAGGAGAAAAAAGACGCTATGGAGGAAGATCTTGGAGGCCTGGTGAGTTTTTTTTAGCTTTTGGATCTTTCACTCATTGATTTGTATGAAATTGATTAGATTTGACACATGGGAAGCCGCTTAGACTGAATTCCTTTTCTCTCATGGGTGTGTTTTAAAGATATTGATGCATGTTCATTGGCTAATGTGAAGGGCATGTGCAATTTTACGGCAATTCCGCAGCTACAAATATTCACCATTTTATACTCCACTATTTCAGACATTGAGGAATATTTTCTAGAGCGCAATGTTAATTTGTGTGCTCATCATGCTTTGATGAGCTTAGAAATTCCATCATTTTCATGAAAATCAAACAATTCAATGAATAACTCTAAACACTAAGTCCTTTTAGCAGAACAATGAATTCCAGAAAATTGACAAAAAGGTATCATTCATGAATTTTATGCAGCAAATGACAAATGTAGACTATTTCTTAGTAGACTTGCAAATTCACATTTGGTGGAAAGTCCTTTTAATGCCAATGACATGCAAAATCAGTTTTTGGAGCAATATACCACTGTCCTAACAATACATTATACATATATTGCGCATTTGCTGTTTTTAGTTTTCATAGTTTACAAGTATTTTATCTACCTGCAGAAGGAGAAGTTGTCTGCAAAAACACAGGAGCAGATCAAATCAGCAGAAGCTATGCAAGGTAAATATGATCATTTATTTGTTCAATATTGCAGAGTTATTTTTTTATATATGAACTATAAATTGTATCAACTCTCAGAGCTGGAGAGGAAACTGGCATCCGCCGACCAGAAGCTGCGTCAACTCGCCGAAGACAAGAACAAATTGGAGAAAGAAATTTCTGATATGATTTCTGCATCCGGTGACAATTCATTGCAACTGACCGAAATGAACAAAAATCTACGGGAGAAAGAAAGGTGTTGTAAAGGCTATTCTATCAAAAGTTTTCCAAAATACAATTCAACTTACCGTATTTTCACGACTATAAGGCGCACTTAAAACTCTTAAATTTTCTCCAAAATAGACAGTGTGCCTTATAATACAGTGCGCCTTATATATGGAAAAAACCAAAAACCAAAAACCACCAATGTCGGATATTAAAAAAACACAAACCCCTGAACTGAAACAATATTGTTAAATATGCAGATGCCATCTTAGTTTACAAAATCTTCCATCATATAGCTCCTCCCCCACTGCAAGATTTTACACAAAAAAAATCTAAAACGTCAACAATGGCTGGCTATAGAGGTGACTGTAAAGTAGTGAGTGCTTCATACCTGGAAGTCAATAGCAATTACCGTATTTTCACGACTATAAGGCGCACTTAAAACTCTTAAATTTTCTCCAAAATAGACAGTGTGCCTTATAATACAGTGCGCCTTATATATGGAAAAAATGTCATTCATTGATGGTGCGCCTTATAGTCGTGAAAATACGGTAACTCTGTTCTCCTATCCTTAGTCCTTGTAGTATTTTATCCCCTTTTTGTTACATTTGCCATCTGTTTACCTTCCCTTATTCAGAAAGTTGGAAGAGTTGCAGAGTCAGTTGGATGAGGAGAAGAACAAGGTCGCCCTCTCTAATGACCGACGTGAAAAGGAGCTGTCCAACAAAGAGGAGCAACTGCGTGCCGCACAAGACAGTCATGATGCTCAAACAAAAAGTCTCCAGGACAAGATTGCAATATTGGTTAGTAGTCATATGATTGTTTTAAACAAGGAACATTATCAAAATGTGTTTTTTTTAATGGTTGTGTACAAATCTTTTTGTCTAAAGTTGGCTCTAAAGTTGTTTATATTTTTGCCAAAAAAAATGTTGGCTACCCCCCCCCCCCCCCACACACACACACACACACATATTTTTTTCAGCCTATGACTTATCACTTAAGATATAATTGGTAAAACAGAATTAGTTTACATTTTACATTTTGGATATTTGTCACATACTTCATAACTGAAGCTGTATCAAAACATTGACAGTACACCTGTTGATTGTTATAATGGTTCATGCATGAAAATGTCCACCATACTTTCTTGATAGTGCTTTATTTTTTTTTATTATGGCACATTATTTTGAGGTGCCATTAAAGTCCTCCATTTTGTCCCATAAAAAAGAATTTTTTGAAGTTTATATTCACAAACTTGTGCTACTTTTTGTTGTTGTTTTTTTTCCCTGAAATACAATGTTTCTTGTTTGTTAGCACCATCAATCAGTTCCTTCCATTTATTTTTGTATTTTTAAGGAAAAGAGTGTGCAGCAGGGTGTGATAGAAGCCGAAGAACTGAAGCTGTCTGTGGAAAACGCACACTCGCAGACCTCCCAGCTTCACGGCCAGGAAATCCAGGGGCTGAAAAATGAACTGGGCAACCTGAAACAGGAACTCTCCTCCTCTAAGGACAGATGCCAAGACCTCGAGAAGCTGGTATCTGAGCTACAGACCTACAAGGAAAAGCTGCAAGTAAGGACACACACATTTTTTGTTATGCTGAATGGTTGATAACTCCAAAAAGAATTCACAGCCATTGACATCATTGCCTCTGATCTGCTTCAGATGCACTCAGGGTGATGGGATTTTCTCTCAATGCTCTTTTATAAGGGGATTTAATAGTCAAAAATGTTACATGTGAATGTAGAGTAGTGAGACCAAGGCACCTTGTCCTGCTGTGTTAACTTATCTCCTCCCACCACAAGTCAGAACGTGGTATCAAGGGTGCAGTTTGTTTTAGAACGCCGACACACACGCACACACACCACGTCTCATTTATCGGTCCCAGCTTCAGACCATTGCCCTGTAAGGTTTAAGCAGGTAAAATGATTAAGTAAATACATTCTTCCTGGACTAGTTGACGCCCTCGTAAAAGTTTGACTAACTCTCAAGGTATTACTGTCATTGCCTGATTGGGGTATACGTACACGTGCAGAACAATTTAAGAGTAGCGTTGGCACGTCTAGGAACTATTTAGTTTTTGACATCCCTGACAGCACTTGTCCATTTCAGAGACTTCAATCAATTCTATGTTGTTTGCAATAGAAATTAATATCAAAAGGCAGTTGAATTCATTTGAATTGTGTTGTTCTAGTGTGGTGTTGTTCAACATGCCGTATTTTCCATATGGGAACTTATTATGATGCCTAAGCTGAGAAGAAATATTTACTCTTACACTGCTATTGAAAGTGATTTTGTTGGTTTTGGTATCAACTTTTGACTGCTTTTCAAAAAGCTTCTGCGGCTTAACCTTTCCATTTGCATTCATCCATATTGGTTGGCCTGGTTTATTTTGGATTCATCTTACTTTTTTTGTGTGTGCAACTCATCTTCCCTCAACTTGTTTTTATCCCCCCCCCCCCCCCCCCCCCCCTTCACCCCGCCCCAATCAACTTGGTTTCCCTAGCATCTCACTGCTATGCTCGACTCATCCAAATGTGAGATCGAAGGCTTGACTGCAAAACTGGAAGAGCAAAATCTACATCTAGAGCACAAGTGTAAGGAAAATGAAGATGTTTGTGCTGAGAAATGCAAACTGGAAACACAGCTCTCAGAACTACAAAGTCAGCTTCCTGCTCTTCAAGAGCTCTCCGTCAGGAACAAAGACTTACTCCTAACCGTAGAGAAACTCTCAAAAGTTGAGAAAGAATTACTCGACAGCAACAAACACTCGGAAGAAGAAAGAACATTGCTCAACGACCAGCTGCAGACGCTCAAAAACTCTCACCAGGAGCTCCAAACTGAAAATACACAAGTTAAGAACACTAATGACAAACAACTGGCCCATCTCAAAGAACTGCAGAAACAAAACGAGGAAAAGGACATCACGCTGAGCAAAAACCAGCAGGATGCTCTACAAGTCGAAGGTAAGATGAAGCAGTTACTGGAGGATCTTGAAAATGTACGCAAAGAGCGAAGTAGGCTCGAAGAGGACCTCACGGGAACCACGTCCAAACTTGGATGTGAAAACCAGAAGCTCATCTTAGAGCGAGACACAGCCCGAAAGGCCAAAAAGTCTCTGGATGGGAAAAATTCTGAGTTGCTTGGCAAGCTGCAGTCACTGAACTTGGAGAAAGAAGACCTGACAATGAAAAACACACAGCTGCAGACTCTTGTGGAAGCGTTAAGCCAAGAGAAGGCCACCATGTCCTCTGAAATCAATACTGTCGCACTGGACAAAAAGACCCTGGAGGCGACAAAGGAGGAACTCCAAAATAAGCTAAACCTCACCAAGAAAGAGCTGGACAGCTCTTTCCGTGAATGCAAAGACCTCAAGGCATCTCACCTCAGTCTGGTCCAGATGCTGGAGGAATCCAAGACCAGTAGCCAAGTGACCGATTCCGAAAGACTTGACCTTCTGCAGGAGAAGCAAAACTTGCTGGACATCCAGAGAAAAGTCTGCACGGAGAAAGAGGAGCTGATTAAAGACAACGAAGAAATGAAGGAGAAGATAAAAGACTTGCTTCAGCAATTGAGTCTATCTGGTGAAAATCTGACAAATGCATCTGCGTCTTTGGAGGAAGAAAGGCAAACGTTTCGAGCGCAGAATTCCCAAACTTCTGAGATGTTGCACGCCCTGAGAAAAGACAAACTCAACCTCCAAGCGGAAATCGAGCAGCATAGAAACCAGTTGGAGTGTCTGGCCGCAGAGAAAGAAGAATTAGAAGTCAAGGTCTTAAAGATTTCAGATGACTTTAGCCAGAAATGCTCCTCTGATCTCAAACTCCTGGATATTGCCAAAGCCGATCTAGCCCAAAAGCACAGTGACCTAGAAAAGCACTTGGAGAAATCCACCTCTGAACTTGTCGAGCTGACGAAACGCTTGGACTCCTCACAAAGTGAAAAAACCCAACTCTTTGAGGAAAATCAAGAGTTGATTAAACAAAGTGCCTCGTTGTCCGAGTCCAAGAATAATCTAGAGAAGAATTTCCAGGCCCAATCCAAAAAATGCTCGCAAGCTACCGAGCAATTGGAAGAGCTACAAAACGCCACGTCCAAACTTCAACGAGACAACGACGACATGTCCTCTCAACTTAAGAATGGAGAGGAGCTAAGGAGCTCTTTAATGGCGGAAACCGAGTTATTGAAGGCAAATTTGAAGGAAAAAGAGCTAGCTAACCGTCACGTTGAAGAAGACAAGGAATCGCTTTTATCCAAAATTGAACAGATGGATAAGCACATTTCGGCTTTGGAAACGGAGAAGGAGGAACTCCTCGTCGGACACAGTCGTTCGAGGGAGGAAGATGTTTCACAGTGGCTCTTGGAAAAATCGAGGCTCACCTGCGAGCTAGCCAAATCCCAGGAGGACATCGAAGCCCTCCGGGCAGGCGAGCTCACCCTGGAGAAGCGACAGCAGGAAGCCCTGGCTGAGAGCGACTTGCTCCGCTCCCAACTTAGTCAGGCAATTGCTAAGCAGCTTGAGGTATTCTTTCGCTCACTTTCTGCCGCTGGTTCCTATCATTTTACTCATCTCACTCACTGCATGTATGCTAGCTTCTTCCCTTTCCTCTATCTAAAAAAAAAAAACTAAAACATTTCTCAACTTCACGACCTTACGACCTGTTTTTTCTTCCTGTGGGATTCTGACCTAATTGACAACTGTTGTCTTGATGGGGTTTGGTGCTGTTGATATTTGCTAAGAAAACTGAAAACAAACCTAGAATGGAAACTTATAGTGTCCACAACATTTCTTTATCATTTGAAATTGGTAATAGGACATTTCAAGAGGTATTGAAATTTGATTTTACCGTTGGATGTGCACAATCCGTCTCATGCTAATTTAAAATTATAATTGCACTTCTATCTTAAAAATACAAATTTCTTAAATCATTAAAAACTTGCTCACAGTTTCTCAAGTAAGAGCTTATGCATGCATGCTTGCTTGAAACTTTCTACAATTTGCACTTTTGCAACCCACTCCATAACCTACTCATTAAACAAAATGAATGAACAATCTATCAAAAGTGAATCTAATGTGAGGACGCTATTGATTTTAAGAGACCGCAATGATGATGTGGGCACCCTCTTAGACGGAATGGCAATGGGTTACAATGAATTTAAGAAAAATACCAACATGTTGTTCCTGCTTCTGCTTGCTTAGGCCTTTGAGGCGTCAGGTGTGACTGCCGAAGTTCTCAAACAGCTCACAAAAGAGAGAGACGGCTTGCTTCAAGATAAGAATGAAGCTCAAGTTCAGCTGGAGGGTCTTCAAACTTCCAAACGGGGGATGGAGACGCAGGTAAATATCCTGGAATAGGACGATATATTGCTGAATCTATTTTTTTTAAAGAAACATTTAATGTCTGCTGTTCAGAATCTGAGAAAATTTGGACCTCCAAAGTGATCTGATTAATAGAAGAAAACTTGAATAGTTTTTAAAATCAGGGCCTCCAAATGTGCCAAAATCTTAGTCGTTGCATAGTTTGGGATTTTAATATACTGTAGTATTTTTTTCTTAAGTCCTCATATTTATTATCTTTCATCAAATTCTTATAGTAATTTTCATATTTTGTTCAGTATTCTTGTATTTTCATTTTTTGTTGGCTGTTTTCTACTTTGTATTTTGGCCTCCAATAAATATAATTTTGGTATAATATTTTCAGTTAGCTGATCTACTTTTCTATTTCTTTTCTATTGAATTTTTGTAAAATATTTTATTTTAATTTAGTGAACTTTTTTGTTTTTATTTCATTGTTATTTACCATATTTCTTTTCCAAATATTTTTTCTGCTATTTTTGTCTTGCGGTTTAATATAAAATGTTCTCTCTAAGCCTTTTGCATTAATTGTCTGTTAAGATTGATGCCTTAAAACAAGACCAATCAAAGTTCCAGCAGGAGCTGGCCACATCCAAAGAGCAGCTTCGTGAGGAAAGCCAAAAGACAGAGAGCCTCTCACGCCAAATGTGAGTATGTCCATCCACCCGTACATAACTTTGATTAGCATTTATAAGTGTTAATAACGCAAGTGTTTGTCTTTTTGCTCATCCTCAGCAATGAGCTTAAGGAGGCCATGTCAATCAAGTCATCTTCACTTCAGATGCTGCAAAATGAAAAGGAAGAGCTGACCAAGGATAAGAAGAAAAAGCACCATGACCAAAGTGAATTTATCAAGGTATGCTTCACTTTGGCTACTTCACGCTGCTGTTAGCACTAAATAATGCATTGGTTTTATAAAGTGGGTCTACCTAGCGTTTTTACCCGCATATAGGCCGTATTTGTAGCCCCCAAAAAATGACTGAATCGAGTTACTTCCTATATGAAAGAAAATGATTGTACATTTGTATTTATAAAATATAACAAAATGCATAATTTGATATTTTGCATTTACAAAGACAGGCATATTAACGTTCTTGATGATTATTGACCCTAATCTCAGATTTTGTTTTTGTTTTCAGCTTCAGGACGAGTACTCTAAACTCCAAGCACAGTTGAAAGCAGTGAAGCAAAGGTGTGCTAATAAGATATTTTTCATTAACCTTTGAAACCTTGGAAGAGCACTGAATAATGTTAATCAAATGGTTTTTTTTTTTTATTAATCCCGAGGCCTGCCATGTTATACCTACAGCTACTTCTTTGTTAATTTCAGCAAAATGTTGCATTTATCTGCTGTCCCCAAGAAAGACTTGCTGGGAATCAACAGGCCAAATAGAATTCCATTCCTTAAGTGTTATTTAATTATTTAATTTTTTGCTTTTGGTTGGGTGTACAGCGAGAGCACCTTGAAGGAAAGGGTGGACAAAGAAAAATCAGCATTGCACAAGTCCTCCCATAAAAATAGTGCCTTATTGTCGGAGAAGGTGCAGCAGATTGAAGCCCTGAAGGAAGAGGTGAGGTCAACTAAATATTTAGTACAACAATTTTACAACGACTATTATTTTACTATTATCAATGCTACTATTTTACGACCCCCCCCCCCCCCCCCCCGTGCTACTATTCTCCTTTTTTATTTGTCTATTGCCTTTCAGCTGGCTGTTGCGCGGGAGCAAAGTGCCTCATCCCAGACACTGCAGGCAGTCATCGATTCGTTGGAGCAGGACAAGGCTCAGCTGACAGAGCAAGTGGAAAAGCTAAAACTGGAGCTGGACACCACATCCTCTTCTGGTGCTTTTGACATGTTTTTGGAATGAATGTGGACATTGATGGACTTACTGATTGTGATATCCGCTCATGTGCTGTGTGCAGGTAATGCGGTTGTGAAACGAGGGAGGGACAAAGACACAGAGGCAGAGGTACATTTACTTTGTTGCATAGCCTTTATTTTCAGATTTTTTAAATTTATTTTCATACATACACACGTATGTGTACACAGACAGACAGACAGACAGACAGACAGACAGACAGACAGACAGACAGACAGAGACACGCACGCATACATACATGTATGTATGCGTGTGTACACATGTGTACACACATGCATACATGTATGTATGTATGTATGTATGTGTACACATGCATACATACATGTATGTATGTACACATGCATACATACATGCATGTGTGTACACATGCATACATACATGTATGCATGTGTGTACACATGCATACATACATGTATGCATGTGTGTACACATGCATACATACATGTATGCATGTGTGTACACATGCATGCATACATACATGTATGCATGTGTGTACACATGCATACATGTATGTATGCATGTGTACACACATGCATACATACATGTATGCATGTGTGTACACATGCATACATACATGTATGCATGTGTGTACACCTGCATACATACATGTATGCATGTGTGTACACCTGCATACATACATGTATGCATGTGTGTACACATGCATACATACATGTATGCATGTGTGTACACATGCATACATACATGTATGCATGTGTACACACATGCATACATACATGTATGCATGTGTACACACATGCATACATACATGTATGTGTACACATGCATCCATACAAGTATATATGTATGTATGTGTGTACACATGTATACATACAAGTATATATGTATGTATGTGTACACATGCATACATACATGTATGCATGTGTGTACACATGCATACATACATGTATGCATGTGTGTACACATGCATACATACATGTATGCATGTGTGTACACATGCATACATACAAGTATATATGTATGTATGTGTACACATGCATACATACAAGTATATATGTATGTATGTGTACACATGCATACATACAAGTATATATGTATGTATGTGTACACATGCATACATACATGTATGCATGTATGTGTACACATGCATACATACATGTATGCATGTGTGTGTACACACATGCATACATGTATGTATGCATGTGTGTACACATGCATACATACATGTATGCATGTGTGTACACATGCATACATACATGTATGCATGTGTGTACACATGCATGCATACATACATGTATGCATGTGTGTACACATGCATACATGTATGTATGCATGTGTACACACATGCATACATACATGTATGCATGTGTGTACACATGCATACATACATGTATGCATGTGTGTACACCTGCATACATACATGTATGCATGTGTGTACACCTGCATACATACATGTATGCATGTGTGTACACATGCATACATACATGTATGCATGTGTGTACACATGCATACATACATGTATGCATGTGTACACACATGCATACATACATGTATGCATGTGTACACACATGCATACATACATGTATGTGTACACATGCATCCATACAAGTATATATGTATGTATGTGTGTACACATGTATACATACAAGTATATATGTATGTATGTGTACACATGCATACATACATGTATGCATGTGTGTACACATGCATACATACATGTATGCATGTGTGTACACATGCATACATACATGTATGCATGTGTGTACACATGCATACATACAAGTATATATGTATGTATGTGTACACATGCATACATACAAGTATATATGTATGTATGTGTACACATGCATACATACAAGTATATATGTATGTATGTGTACACATGCATACATACATGTATGCATGTATGTGTACACATGCATACATACATGTATGCATGTGTGTGTACACACATGCATACATGTATGTATGCATGTGTGTACACATGCATACATACATGTATGCATGTGTGTACACATGCATACATACATGTATGCATGTGTGTACACATGCATGCATACATACATGTATGCATGTGTGTACACATGCATACATGTATGTATGCATGTGTACACACATGCATACATACATGTATGCATGTGTGTACACATGCATACATACATGTATGCATGTGTGTACACCTGCATACATACATGTATGCATGTGTGTACACCTGCATACATACATGTATGCATGTGTGTACACATGCATACATACATGTATGCATGTGTGTACACATGCATACATACATGTATGCATGTGTACACACATGCATACATACATGTATGCATGTGTACACACATGCATACATACATGTATGTGTACACATGCATCCATACAAGTATATATGTATGTATGTGTGTACACATGTATACATACAAGTATATATGTATGTATGTGTACACATGCATACATACATGTATGCATGTGTGTACACATGCATACATACATGTATGCATGTGTGTACACATGCATACATACATGTATGCATGTGTGTACACATGCATACATACAAGTATATATGTATGTATGTGTACACATGCATACATACAAGTATATATGTATGTATGTGTACACATGCATACATACAAGTATATATGTATGTATGTGTACACATGCATACATACATGTATGCATGTATGTGTACACATGCATACATACATGTATGCATGTGTGTGTACACACATGCATACATGTATGTATGCATGTGTGTACACATGCATACATACATGTATGCATGTGTGTACACATGCATACATACATGTATGCATGTGTGTACACATGCATGCATACATACATGTATGCATGTGTGTACACATGCATACATGTATGTATGCATGTGTACACACATGCATACATACATGTATGCATGTGTGTACACATGCATACATACATGTATGCATGTGTGTACACCTGCATACATACATGTATGCATGTGTGTACACCTGCATACATACATGTATGCATGTGTGTACACATGCATACATACATGTATGCATGTGTGTACACATGCATACATACATGTATGCATGTGTACACACATGCATACATACATGTATGCATGTGTACACACATGCATACATACATGTATGTGTACACATGCATCCATACAAGTATATATGTATGTATGTGTGTACACATGTATACATACAAGTATATATGTATGTATGTGTACACATGCATACATACATGTATGCATGTGTGTACACATGCATACATACATGTATGCATGTGTGTACACATGCATACATACATGTATGCATGTGTGTACACATGCATACATACAAGTATATATGTATGTATGTGTACACATGCATACATACAAGTATATATGTATGTATGTGTACACATGCATACATACAAGTATATATGTATGTATGTGTACACATGCATACATACATGTATGCATGTATGTGTACACATGCATACATACATGTATGCATGTATGTGTACACATGCATACATACATGTATGCATGTGTGTGTACACATGCATACATACATGTATGCATGTGTGTACACATGCATACATACATGTATGCATGTGTGTACACATGCATACATGCATGTATGCATGTGTGTACACATGCATACATACAAGTATATATGTATGTATGTGTACACATGCATACATACAAGTATATATGTATTTATGTGTACACATGCATACATACAAGTATATATGTATTTATGTGTACACATGCATACATACATGTATGCATGTGTGTACACCTGCATACATACATGTATGCATGTGTGTACACCTGCATACATACATGTATGCATGTGTGTACACATGCATACATGTATGTATGCAGGTGTACACACATGCATACATGTATGTATGCAGGTGTACACACATGCATACATGTATGTATGCAGGTGTACACACATGCATACATGTATGTATGCAGGTGTACACACATGCATACATGTATGTATGCAGGTGTACACACATGCATACATGTATGTATGCAGGTGTACACACATGCATACATGTATGTATGCAGGTGTACACACATGCATACATGTATGTATGCAGGTGTACACACATGCATACATGTATGTATGCAGGTGTACACACATGCATACATGTATGTATGCAGGTGTACACACATGCATACATGTATGTATGCAGGTGTACACACATGCATACATGTATGTATGCAGGTGTACACACATGCATACATGTATGTATGCAGGTGTACACACATGCATACATGTATGTATGCAGGTGTACACACATGCATACATGTATGTATGCATGTGTACACACATGCATACATGTATGTATGCAGGTGTACACATGCATACATATATACTTGTATGTATGCATGTGTACACATGCATACATATATACTTGTACGTATGCATGTGTACACATGCATACATATATACTTGTACGTATGCATGTGTACACATGCATACATATATACTTGTACGTATGCATGTGTACACATGCATACATATATACTTGTACGTATGCATGTGTACACATGCATACATATATACTTGTACGTATGCATGTGTACACATGCATACATATATACTTGTACGTATGCATGTGTACACATGCATACATATATACTTGTACGTATGCATGTGTACACATGCATACATATATACTTGTACGTATGCATGTGTACACATGCATACATATATACTTGTACGTATGCATGTGTACACATGCATACATATATACTTGTACGTATGCATGTGTACACATGCATACATATATACTTGTACGTATGCATGTGTACACATGCATACATATATACTTGTATGTATGCATGTGTACACATACATACATATATACTTGTATGTATGCATGTGTACACATACATACATATATACTTGTATGTATGCATGTGTACACAGGCATACATATATACTTGTATGTATGCATGTGTACACAGGCATACATATATACTTGTATGTATGCATGTGTACACACATGCATGCATACAAGTATGTATGCATGTGTGTACACATGCATACATACAAGTATGTATGCATGTGTGTACACATGCATACATACAAGTATGTATGCATGTGTGTACACATGCATACATACAAGTATGTATGCATGTGTGTACACATGCATACATACAAGTATGTATGCATGCATGTATGCATGCATGTGTACACATGCATACATACAAGTATGCATGCATGCATGTATGCATGCATGTGTACACATGCATACATACAAGTATGTATGCATGTGTACACATGCATACATACAAGTATGTATGCATGTGTGTACACGTGTACACACATGCATACATGTATGTGTGCATGTGTACACATACATACATACATACAAGTATGTATGCATGTGTGTCCACATACATACAAGTTTATATGTATGTATGTGTACACATGCATACATACAAGTATATACGTATGTGTACACATACATACAAGTATATACGTATGTGTACACATGCAAACATACAAGTATATATGTATGTATGTGTACACATGCATACATACAAGTATATATGTATGCATGTGTACACATGCATACATACAAGTATATATGTATGCATGTGTACACATGCATACATACAAGTATATATGTATGCATGTGTACACGCATACATACATGTATGTATGCATGTGTACACATGCATACATACATGTATGTATGCATGTGTACACATGCACACATACAAGTATATATGTATGCATGTGTACACATGCATACATACAAGTATATATGTATGCATGTGTACACACATACATACATGTATGTATGCATGTGTACACATATATACATACATGTATGTATGTATGCATGTGTACACATATATACATACATGTATGTATGCATGTGTACACATACATACATGTATGTGTACACATGCATACATACATGTATGTATGTGTACACATGCATACATACATGTATGTATGCATGTGTACACATGCATACATACATGTATGTATGCATGTGTACACATGCATACATACATGTATGTATGCATGTGTACACACATACATACATGTATGTATGCATGTGTACACACATACATACATGTATGTATGTATGTGTACACACATACATACATGTATGTTTGCATGTGTACACACATACATACATGTATGTTTGCATGTGTACACACATACATACATGTATGTTTGCATGTGTACACACATACATACATGTATGTTTGCATGTGTACACACATACATACATGTATGTTTGCATGTGTACACATACATACATGTATGTTTGCATGTGTACACACATACATACATGTATGTATGCATGTGTACACACATACATACATGTATGTATGCATGTGTACACACATACATACATGTATGTATGCATGTGTACACACATACATACATACATGTATGCATGTGTACACATGCATACATACATGTATGTATGCATGTGTACACATGCATACATACATGTATGTATATATGTGTACACATGCATACATACATGTATGTATATATGTGTACACATGCATACATACATGTATGTATATATGTGTACACATGCATACATACATGTATGTATATATGTGTACACATGCATACATACATGTATGTATATATGTGTACACATGCATACATACATGTATGTATATATGTGTACACATGCATACATACATGTATGTATATATGTGTACACATGCATACATACATGTATGTATATATGTGTACACATGCATACATACATGTATGTATATATGTGTACACATGCATACATACATGTATGTGTACACATGCATACATACATGTATGTATGTATGTGTACACATGCATACATACATGTATGTATGTATGTATGTGTACACATGCATACATACATGTATGTATGTGTACACATGCATACATACATGTATGTATGTATGTGTACACATGCATACATACATGTATGTATGTATGTATGTGTACACATGCATACATACATGTATGTATGTATGTGTACACATGCATACATACATGTATGTATGCATGTGTGCGTACCCACAGCAAAACATCTCTCCTCTAATCCCTAGTATTGTTTGACTTTTGAATCATTTTCATTTCTTTGTTGCAAGATTGACTTCCTGAATTCAGTCATCATTGATTTGCGGAAAAACAACTTGGACCTCAAGGACCAGTTGGAGAAAATAGCAGCGGCGGCACTCAACGGCAACAACGCCGACGAACAGGACGACGACGACGGGTCAGTTGCATACCGCTAACGCATTTACCTAGGCCTCTTTCTATTTTTTCGCCTGATTTTTCAAAGTTCGCCATTGTCAACAGAAAATGAGCAAACCAAAATAGTTAGAGATAGTGGATCTTGACATTACTGTAAACCTAAGTAGTAACCAATATTAGTTAACAAATTTATTGGATTAACCATAAAATGATCTCTGTTCACTTGGGCAGGGAGGAAAAGGACTCTGGCAAAAAGAAGAAGAAAAAGAAGATCGCCCCTCGACTTTACTGCGACATTTGCGAGTGCTTCGACCTGCATGACACGGAGGATTGCCCCGCGCAAGCCCAGCTGCCCGACTCTCCTCCACACACCGCGTACCACAACGTCAAGGGATCTGAGCGGCCGTACTGCGATATCTGCGAGGTCTTTGGCCACCGGAGCGAAGACTGCAACGACGATCGTACCTTCTGATATTATTTCAAAGCGATTTGAGGGCTAAACACGTCAACAGTTTTTTGCACAGCTTGTCACACTGATCACAAAAAGTTTAAGTGGCTACCTTGCTTCCTTCTGCTTGGACGCTTCGAGGGTCCCACTCAGAGAAACTGGAGGAGTTAGTGTGACTTTGGACAATTTTAATCTTGTGTGAATATTCCATCATAAATATATATAGAGATCTAAAAAGGAATCTTTAAAATGATTTCAGATGAAGAATGGAGTAACATTGTGATAATTGAGGAGTGAGCCATATTTAATTTTTCTATGCCTGGAAATACTTTTCTATCGGACTCGGATGGCGTGCATGCAGGCGCAACACTCGAAAGCACTTGTTTTGGGCTCTTTCTACCAAGATTTTTCTTACTAAATAAAAGTTATGGGTTGAAAAAGTGTCTTGCCTCAGGAATTTGCGGGTGTGAGCGGCGCCACCTCGGAAGCGTGCCGCCACTTTTTCAGCTCCAAGAACAACTCCACGGTGACTGTTTCAGGTTGGGTGGGCGAGTCGCCATCACGCTCCTCTCCTTTGCGCGACCCTGCAAAAAAAAAATGCTTCTTCCATAACTCAAACCAATTTCACAGTCTTTGCAAAGAGCATTACTACGTACTCTTATGTATTATCGAAGCGTTCACTTAAGTTTTAATCAAAAGCCTATGAGGATTTACGCGTCAAACTAATACTACACGCATCGGTTCCATTAAAAAGAAAGGATGGATTGGAGATATTTGAATATATATTGGATTGAGATCCGGACTGCTTACAGATTTTGTTGACTTGATCGGACTTATGGGATCTTGTAATTAATATAGTGACGAGGGAAATTACCTTTGGCAGTGGAAGGCTTCTTGTTTCCGGCACTCTTTCCGGCTTTCTTCTTGGAATCGTCCTTGGATTTGCTGTCCATACTGATGTTCTTCAAAGAACAACAACAACACATCCAACATTAAAAGTTCACTTTTCTCCTCTTGAAATCTTACTTTAACGTACAAAAGCACCGACTTACTCCGTCCATTACCGATGCGTCTTCCTCCGGAGGTTCTTTGTGCAGGGAGCCAAAGTCGCAGAGGATGTCCACTTTTTCATGTCCGTAGAGAAAGCTTTGCAGTGAAACGTGAGCGGACGCCATCGCCGTGGTCAAAGGCGGGTCCGGCACCAGCTCCACCACGGCTTTCTTTCGCTTGTCTTTGGATTTGGCCTGAAAAACAGTTAATGGTGATTGTGGTCACGACTGTGCATGTGAATGTTAGCTTGGCCATCACCTGCATTTTGTTTCCATAACACTAATAAGATGAAGTCCAACGGCAAAAAGTATCTTACTTGTTTCCCTTTCTTGTCCGTGGCGCCTTGACCGCCAGTGTCATCGGAAGCCTCCACGGGCCATGACAAGATCTGAAAATCAAAACAAAGCATTTATAAAGATGCTACCTTGTATATGGATAACATTTGAACTGAATGAGAAACCACACGTGTATTAGTATCAGGCTAGTTCTCGTATTTTTACACTTTCATTAAGTAATTGACTAGTTCTTTCCTAGTACATACACGCGTATGTATAAATGTAAGGATGTATATGGACAAATGACCATGTATAGTAAGACTTTTTTTCAAAAAAAAAATGACCATGTATAGTAAAGCTTTTTTCCTAAAAAAATGACCATGTATAGCAAGGCTTTTTTTTCTTTAAAAAATGACCATGCATAGTAAGGCTTATTTCTTTAAAAAATAGCCATGTATTAGAAGGCTTTTTAATTATACTTAAGGTGGAATAATTGGTACCTTTTCCTGCTCGATAAAAACTTGAAATCCCCGGTGAAGGAATTTCTTGAAACTGCTTAGGTCTCTGACGACGAATGTGAGCATTTCATCAAAGTCGATGTCATCTGCCCATGACTGAGATGACGTTCTGTGTCTTGAATCTATGAATCAAACATGAAAATGAGTGGCAACATTGGTTTCATTAAGTGTCAGACATATCAGTGAACGTGTTATTGTATGTGTGTTACTACCGGTGGAATGGAAGAGGTCTTGGTAGCCTTCATCCACAATGGACACAACAGTCTCCTTGTCATTCTTCTTGCCGAGTGTCTGGGTTTGTTCAGCTGCCTGGTCCTGTCCCTTCACTGTAGCTCCACCGACAACCTCCTGCAGACAATTTCATTTAGTGTCTGCGACTGAGTCAAGCAAACATTGGAAGTGGAATAGCGCTTAAAATACCCGGTAGGCGGTGGTCTGATGACTGAAGAACGTGTAGGAGACAAAGTAGCTGTAGCTGACCACCGGGAACTCGGGAGCGTCCGGTTCCTCGTCCAGCAACGGGTCCGGGACCCCCTGCAGCCGGCCCACACGGACTGTAGTCGATGCCCAGTCCACCAGAAGGTCTTATGCAAAACAAAAACTCAAGGTTAATCAAATAAATGAAAAATCAGAAAAACAATATTCAGAGTCTGAGTGATTGTTTTTGCTAATTTAAATCATTTTAGTGATGTCTTTTTGATCAACAATTTAACAAAACAATGTATTTACTTAAAAAAAAATATCCATCATTTAAAAAATGTGTCTATGTATAATGCAATTGCAGTTATCGCAGTTGCTCATAAATATTTTATGTTAATTAAATTATTAACAAATAAAATAACTGATGACTGTTGATTGACAGAGAGATAGACTGCATATTGATTATTATTATGAATTATAATCTCACGGGTCATCCTGGCCATCCCACGGTATCGATGTCGCTCCTCGGGGGCGATCCATGCCGCGTCCAGGTAGCAAAGGCGGGGTAGTGCATCGACAGCAAAGCCCGGGTACGAGGGCGCCAAGGTAAAGGGGTTGCCCTCCAGCACCAGGGTCCGTAGGCAGGGAAGTGTACCAAGGGCCTTGAGCAGAGGACGCTGCTCTCCAAAGTTGCACTCGCTCAGGTCCAGACACACCAGCTCAGGCCTTACACACATACAAAGACTGAGTTATTTTTGGGAACAACTATTGACCTTCCTGAATATGGTAATAGTATGTGCTAAACTATTTTGCAAAGATTAGAAAGTATCGCATAACAACTTATATTAGTGGTTAGTGGAGAACCCTTGCACAGAGGACTCATCATTTCTATACACAATATCATACCCCGCTTGACCATTACTGGCTGCAGATGATCACGTAACATTGCTTGGCCAATCAGTGCTGTGAGGAAATCTGTTTTTATTTTACACTAAAGTAGGGTTCAGTGAATGCGCATATGAAACTGGTGGGATCCGGTAGCTCCAACAAGGTTAAGAACCACTGCCTTATATAATGTTAATGTTATAAAGTTTATGTCCACCCACAGTTGAGTCATGTTTAACTTTGCACATATTCACATTTTAACGACAGAAACAGTTTGTTTTTAAAAAAAATTGAGGGATGTTTTGGATTCAACAAATAATGCAAGGGACCAATGTTGATGCGAGTTAAGGCACAACCATTGTCTTCCTGTGAGCTGTGCCACGTCTCGTGCGGATCCCAGGTAGTTGGCCGCCAAGCCCAAGTATTGAAGACGAGGTGGTGGCGAGATGGCGAGACGGCCCAGGGCACACAGTTGGTTGGCGCGTAGTTCCAGCACCTGACACATATTTTGCAAATAAACTTATTCCAAAACGCTTAGTTGAGCCTTAAGTCAAGCGAAAGAGAAAATAAGTTGCGGTCTTACCTATACTACAGTGATTTTAGCTATATGTGTTATTAGTTTATCGTGTGTTCTAGTTGGATCATTAAAATATTATTTGGGAGGCATAGTGATTAAGTTGACCTGAAGTCTAGTGTTCAATCCCGGAATGTGTAGAATTTGAAAGTTCCTGTGCTTGTGTGAGTTTTCTCAAGGTATACTAGTTTCTGCCCACATCCCAAAGACATGCGTGTTAAGATGATTGAATACTCCAAATTGTATCTGTCGCTGTCATCTATTTTTTTTTTTTTTTTTTTACAAAATACTTTGCTTAACTTTATCACAGGATTGTGAAAGTATGGTTAACACAGCCACGTCACAGTTCTGAGATCAAGGGTTTAATCCGTGTGTAGAGTTTGCATGTTCTCCATGTGGCTGGTGGGCTTTCCCCAGGAACTCTGCTTTTCTCCCACATTCCAAAAGATGCATAGTAGGTTATTTGAACACAATAAATTGCCCTTACAATTCAGTGTGAATGTAAATGGGTGTCTTGTCTGTGTGTGCCCTGCGATTGATTTTTGTCAGGTTTTTGTTTTTTTTCCCTCTTCCCGTGTGTGAACCGTCCTTGTGATGGCCCATTGAGTTCAGCTGTCATTTCCTGCTCGCTGCCTCTTGAGTAATATAGTGCATATTAAATCATTTTTATTAGTGCCGTCACATTAACTGCTAAGAGTGAGACGTGTGATTCTCTCAGGCACCCAAAGCTATCGTTTCCCCATCCCAGCCCCTTCTGAGCCAATCGCCCTCACCTTGAGCGTCCTGGGGAGGTTCTCGGCGGAGATCTCGCAGATGCGATTTGCACTGAGAACGAGTTCCTGCAGGTTGCAGAACTTCAGCAGGTATTTGTCCACCACCGAGACCTAAACAATTCAGGCAGAAAAGCATTATCAAAAAATGACATTCACATTCTCTTTGCACAACTGTAATCACATGGTCTGTAGTTTTATATGGTATAGTAGGTACTGCGGATCAATGGTTAGCACGTCGGCCTCACAGTGGGGGACCTGGGTTCAAATCCAGGTCGGTCCACCCGTGTGGAGTTTGCATGTTGTCCCCCGGGCCTGCGTGGGTTTTCTCCGGGTACTCACACATTCCAAAGACATGTACGGTAGGCTGATTGGGCAGTGTATATTGCCCCTAGGTATGAGTGGGTGTGAATGATTGTGCCTCGCAATTGAAATCGTGATAATTGCATGTGTAATTTCAGATGAATTTGTGACTAATGAAGCATTAATTGGCAGCACACGCACCCTGAACTCACATCCTTGTCAACAATGCGCAGCTTTCTGAAGTAGCTGCACACAAAGTCGGCGTCCAGTCGCTCGGGCTCCACCACGGCCGCGCGCTGGAGGGCGGCCGCCTGGGGGCTCCACGGCTCATCGTGGTGCCACGGCGAATGCGGGCAGCTGAGCAGGTCCAGTAGTGTGTCTGTATCCTCCGTAACGGTCTCCGCCTCTGTGCTGCCACCGCTGCCCTTCCGCTGTTAGAAGAAGGCAGATATTTGATCACTGTTGTTTCTTAATTTATCAAAAAAAATGTTTTAAAATTTGGAATTACACTGTCATTTTCCAATTTCAGAAAGGTATTTTGGAAAATTCCAGTCATGCTTTTACTTGATTGCAAAACAATTCATACGTGAAAATTCACTGGTCAAAATTCCATCGCAATGAATCAAGTTACTACACTTTAAGATGATTGTTATTTTTGTTCATCACTTCCAGTCCAAAAATTATACTTTAAAATTGTATTTAAAAGTATTTTTGGTTGAAACACTGTCTTTTAAGTGCATTGTCCTCAAATTGGATTTGTACACATTTTTCCGTCCACACATTCCCGTGTAGCAACTCACCCAGCTCCCTTTTCCACATGGAAACTGGTCAAGACACAGACGGCGAATGTGCTTGTCCAAAACGGCCGACAAAGCCATAGAGCTCATCATGTCCTCGCCGTTGACGTTTCTTTGCGTTCATCACCGCGCATTTGCCCAAATGTGTTTTGCAGTGAACACTGGAAAGCGCTTTAGTTTTTAGCTTTGTGGATAACGGTTGCCTGGCAACGGTGCTTTAATTCTCTACGATTGGGCGGGAGCAATGTCCCTCAAAGTGATTTGACGCATTCTATTGGTCGGCACATCATCACAGAAGAATTAAAGTTTGAAGTCAGGCCATGTGTGTCTCTAATATTTCCTTGGTCTGTTTGGTTTTTACCAAGAGAAGTTTCCTTGGGCACAAACTATATATATTGGATAACTGGTGGCTTGTTCCAATGTTGTGGCAAACATTAAAAATGGAGACAACACAACATACACAAGATACTTTGAAGTCCCTAATATTGTTAATCAAAATGAGTAATTATGATTGAGGGAGAAGACAAATTAAATTTGGTCATCCCAAAATACACAGATGACTTTATTTGAATGCTCTAAATATTAATAAATTAAAATGAACCACTCTGACTAGGACAACTGCCAGAGACATTTACTTAAATTTTAGTTGTTGTTGTTTTTTTTAAACCAATTTTTCAGCCATCTCTTAAATAACAGCTTATATTTAAACTCATAGTAATGGAATAAAGACAGACATGCAATAACTTTGGAAGAAATGAGGAGTTTGTAAAATGTAAGTAAGTTTAGGTTGCGAGTGAATGTCTTATTTTGAAACATTCTGCATGACAATTGATCACGTTTGTAAAGGATAATAATTACTACAATAAGAATACATGAATAATCAACACAAATACATGGACATGACATTTTGGGCCGTAAAAAAAAACATTGCACTTTATATTAGGAAATTATGGAACACATGCATATAATAGCAACTTACCAAAATTTACAAACTTTTTCGCCTCAATCTTTCTAAAAACTTCCCGGTTAATATCGTTTGTTGAAGTGGTGGCCGTTAATGACTGCTATTGTCCTTTAAATTGATATTTCTTCTTTGTTATCTTAGTTTTTTGTCTGAATTTGGCGAAGAGGTTTGAAGGATTTCATCCCACGATGACTTAGCTGCTCACCGCTAATTACACACAACGAGAAAATCACCTGGATCTGTAATTAGGTTGGTTGCCAGATGTCCCTTGAAAAACGTAATCTTGCCCTATTATTAATGAATTATTAATTTTCAATCTTACAAGGGACGCGCTTATTCCCGTATTATAACAAAAGTTGGAAATCTGGCCCGTCATGTAGAAGGAACGAACTGTTAGTTTAAAAAAAGTCAGCCAAAATTAGTCTCCGCCTCTCTCTATTTTTGACCAATGAGCATATGAGTATGACAACGCCAATACGAAATCCCACTCATCTCATTGGTAGAGAGAGATACGTACGCTTTTCATGAAGATAACACTATGCCACCATGGATGACTAGAAAATAATGCAGCATGGAAGTTGTTTTTTTAAATACATTTTTTACTTACAAGATTATGTTTGCATACGTATTTAATCATAATATTACGTATTTTTGAGTAGTTATAGTAATATAATTGGTGAAAATGTAAAAAAAAGAATTCATATAAATTACAATTTGCTGAGCAGAGTATATATGAAGCAAGATACCTATGTCGTATTATCTATCATATTATCATAGTATTTTTTCTAAGGCCCTTTAAAGACGCTTACATGATTGGTCAGGGGACTGGTGAGTTGAAGTAATGGGAAAAAAAGCATTAAGTATATTAACTTAATAAATTAATAAAACATCCTTCTTTGCTGCATTTTTTATTTGTTCATGTTGTTGTCCACAATCTTACTGTCAAATGACCGTACCTCCACCAGAGATGAGCAGGATTTCTATTGTTATTGTCATACTTGCATGCTCATTATTTAAAAAAAAAAAGGCCATGGGGGAATACATTTGGCTGCATATTCTTAAAAATCACCATAGCAGTAGTATTGAAAAGGCTCATTTAAAAAAATAAATTTAAAAGAAAGATGTACCATCCTTTTTTTAATTATCGGTACCAGTCCGCAAACCGGCATTTGGGGAACTCGTTTTTTTGTTATTATGGTGCCGTAGCTAGGGAATAAGGATTTTTACTGTCACAACTTAATTGCCATAAATGTCATGTAAGACGACAGCTATACAACAGTACTATATCCATAAAATATATCACGACTCATTTTTAAATGACTAAAAATAGTCCCTTGTGCGATAGATACTGAATGTCAGATATAATCTGAATACATCTACAAAAATGACAGGGTTACCGTTAAATTAGATCTAAAATATTCATTACCGTTTCCTTGTTGGCCTTTTTTTTCCCAATGCAGTGATGTGTGTTACTGCAGCCCAATGCCAGTCCACCTACTCAAAAGGAAGGCACCATTGCATAAAAAAAAAATTCCAACCTACGTTTACGTCTTCACTTAATTCTTTCCTCTCAGGAATTTCCCTTCCAATCTGATTGACTCATCAGTAACTGTGAGCCAAGATCTGCAATCAGCATCCGAAATGACTTTAGATGGCAAATAGATTACAACGCTAAATATACCCCAAAATCTTTTGGATTCCAATAACATTAAGCGTGTTAACCAATTTGCCTTTTGGTCACATTTGACAAAAAATGACATTCCGAAGGTCTCAAAGTGTCATTCATTTTCTCCATGTGCCATTGCCTCATTCCGCCTAGGGCAAATTGTGAAACATTGCGGCCATGCCAAGTTAAAAAAAAAAAAAAAAAAAATCCATCTTTGGATATATATAAGCTTTGTGAAATGACAATGCTAAGGTGCATCATGAGTTCACTGATAGGTGTGCTTCATCTACCGCTATATCTGCTGGCTGTGCTTTTTCTGCAGCTGCACCTGCTGTCCTGCTACGTCTTGGTGTCTCACAGGGGCGACACGCACGCCATACTTCGGGAGAACCTCAGGGCCTTGGCGCCTGCCCTCTGTCATTTAGTCGTGGCAGAAAGAGATTACGTAAGTAATTCACTTTCCAATGGTTGAGCCTGGGAATGAACACAATTGGCGAGCGCTTTTAAGCCGTATATTGTACTCGTCATTTTCAGCATGGGCATAACTTGCAAAATCCAAAACGTCATTTGCCTTTCAAATGAATACATTTCCATTGACACTAATATTTATTTTTATAATTTATTGACCATTCATTTGTCTGTTTGTTTGTTGTTATTTGGGCACTTTGTGGTGAAGCTTTAAATCTCATTATACTACTATAATGAGAATAAAAGCATTCAATTCAATTTAATTGCTTGATTTGAACCAAAAGACAATTGTTGCGCGATTTAAAAAAATCTCTTTCGAAAAATGGGTGTTTAACAAATTAAAGATTAAGTTTACACACTTAGAGAAGGTGAAGAAATTTAATGTATCTATTAGGGTCCGACAACTGTTTCTGTACACCATAAAAAAATTCAACTCTCTACGTTGCACGGATTGGAGAAACATGGCGAGAGAATCTTAACATACACACACTCACACACCCATAAATCACGCTAAAAAATAAATAAAATAAAAATCTCTTTCTCTAGGTGGAGCACGTTTTCAACAAGAACCCACCGCTGAAATTCACCGAGGACAACTTGGATCCAATTCCAGGAATAAAAATCCCAGTTGGGAACAGCAAGCACGAGATCCAATCGTCCATTTGCTCAATCAGTTTCTACCTACAACAACATTTACCATCCATTATCAAGAATGTGACCCTGCAGCATGCAGACCAGCTTTTACACAACATTGGGGACTTTTTTAGCCAATTTGAGGATGCGGTGAAGCGGTCTGCACACCAACAACTTCGTGAACAAGAAGGACGGGATGACGGTGGCGTGCCAGAAGAATGTGGCCCACAGGAAATCACAACTAATAATCAGAATCACGACTACATCTTGAAAGAACAAGGCCTCAGAATCATCTACTATACTCGCAAATGGGTGGAAGATTTCACCAATTCACAACCAAACTGGTGTTAACAGGAATATGATTTCCTCTCCACTGACTGACTAGGACATTCACACACTCGCTGCCTGAAAAGTATTATTTATATAATATTAAAATGATGTGTCTGTATCACTATGTATATATGTATTTTTTACAATGTTTTCATGTTAATCTAATTATTATTATTTATAAACATTTGTTTGTTTTTTATTATTAAAATGCCCTTTTCACAAATAACATTTCCTGGACTGTTTACGTTTTTTTAACAATTAAAAAAAATAAATCAATTCAGTTCAAACCTAACCTGCCATCGAAGTTCTACTCTGAAAAAATGACTGCAATTTGAAACTTGCACATCATTGCATTCAGTTTTTATTCACAATTCATACCGGGTCCCAAAATAAGGGGAATCCGGTTTGTAATTTTTTTTTTCTGGGCAAACAGTATTGACTATTTATACTTAGCAACCAAAACGGGAGTTGCAGATAAAAAAAAATGACACTGCACCGTTTTGTGATTAAAAAAATAAAAAAATCAACAATACAGAAAGTCATTGTCGTTATCAAGCAAGAGGACCAAATATGGATTGTATTGCAATTATGCCGTCTGAAGATATATGAAAACATGCCATAGTGCATCGAGAACAAAACAAACAACACAGCATTGTTTTCTACTCACCAGTACTGCCCTGAGGACGCATCAAATAACATGATGTCGACTGAGAAAATTTGTTCACATACAAATAGAAAGGTGAGACAAATATCTATATACAGTGAAAACGTGCAGCGTATATTAAAAGGTGCTGTAAAACACAACAGCAAGTGACTTTAAAATGATGGCAGACAAATGGTTATTCTATTCTCTCTCCATTTATCAGTTGCCTTTGCTCACCCAAAGAATCAACCAGTTTAAGTTTCAGTCATTTTTTTAGGTGTTCTGTATTTGATAGCACTTTTAGAAATACAGGTGCCAATCCCTATGTTTTCTTGGAGTTTTAGTGAGGGTCCCTATAAGGGCTATAAGTTATGTCCCTCAGTAGAAAAGGGCTGAGCAACTAAAAAACACAGTGGGTAGGGGGTTCAGCAACATTCTGTTGTCGTAGTTAAAGGCAAAGACCAGACACAAATCCAGCATATCCATCATATGTAACATTGGGGGTGGGAAAATGTCGATAAAAGCTAATAACCCCTAGAAAAGGACATTTTATCAATGCCCAAAACTATTTAAACCAAACAAATGTCCCACCCTTCCATGGGATGTCATTAAAACCCATTATCACACAGACCTGTCTTCGAGTCTATCAGTGTATGTGTGCGTGGGTATAACTAACATCACAAAACGGCTGTGGAGTGTGTAAACATTTTTCCATGCAATCAGGCTAATTTGCTATTTGCATACTTAGTTTGAGCAACTTCCTTTTAAATGAAAGTCATTTATTCAAGACATTGTCTTTCCATTAAAATTTTAAACCTACCGTTGAGAGCGATGGACATCTAGTCCATTCGTATTGGGAGAGTTGACAAGGAGCTTTCGCTGCCAGTCCTTTGAATTCAAATAGATCACTGTAAAGCCTCAGAGTTCTGAAAAAGAGGAATATCAACTGGGCCTAGAGCGAGGCTCCAAGTCGGCGTGCTTCAAAGCCTGAGAGGCCTCTTCGGGTAAGCGTGATGGATCGCTGAGGACGGACGTGGTGGTGCTCAGGTAGCAAAGTCTGCTGCTGACCACTGAAACAAATGCAGATACGCTAACAAATTCATTTGTGTCTAATTTGATCGTTTTCATTGGCCTAAGAACAAACGTATTGTAAATTATTGGTAAAAGAACTTTATATCCTTTGTTTTTGTTGAACACTGAAGACATTTGGGGTTCAGATTAAAAAAAAAAAGATGAACAACTCAAACAAGTTCAGATATGCAACTTGAATTTTGTTTTTTTACAGTAAGATGTTTTAGACAACATAGGAAATGGGACGGCTCTCTCCGTTAAAAAGGTTCCCGAACCCCTGGGCCATCTTATACGAGAGAAATTGGTAAATTCGATAATTTTAAGGGTACGGCTTATACTTGGAAGTGGTCAATATGCCGGAAAATACGGAAATTATAATAACAGGAAGAAAAATAGGGGCCTCGGAGGAACGATTTTGTCAGTTGCTTAGGCAATAATAATAATAATGTTCATTAGGTTTGAATTAAACAAAAAATACTTGAAGTGATTTGGATTAAAAAATACATTCAAACCCAACAACTTCCAAATGCAAAGCACGTGCCCAAAATGTATTGTATTGTCTAGACACAGTGCCTTTTGGAAATGACTCAAAAAGGTTGAGACCTGGTGCCAAGAGTATGTGGTAGCTCAACTATGACATAAGCTTCATAACACTTTCACTTCTCTGCAGAGTACCATGTCACACGGCAAGAGCCAGAAACAATTTAAATGTCTCAGCAAGTTTATACCATAAACTCAAGCACCAAACTCTACAGCTCGGCAATACATTTCTTTCTCTGCTTATCTTTTGTGCCAAACAAGGAATTTCCTCCGATGACAGGCGATACTCTATTTATTTATTTAATTATTATTATTTATTTTTTTATTGCCTTCTTGTTTCAGCGGACAGTCGATTCCACAGAAATTCGTTTAAGATTTTAATAATAGCAGTTACTCACAGGGCCTGAGGGCGACCAGCGAGCAGTGACGTTCGAGCCACTCCAGTGTGGTCTGGCAAAGCTCCGTCCCGGTAGCAGTCGACACCATCTTGTTAAACGATTCGAAGAGTGGTTTGATGATTATGCTGAACTGAGAGCAAAATGTCAAGGCACAATTGGGATTGAATCCATCGTTGGTTACACAACTTTTTTTCCATGCACACTGTAATAGAACATAAACATGCAACAATGGAAAACTGAAAATTAAATAGAAAATACTGTGCACATTATAGCACGTTAGATGCGATATGCGAGTTGCATTCACAGGCTGTTATTGATTCATTTTAACCTGAGAGGGTTGGAAGTGAATGAACCTGCTTGATTGCTATTGCAACGTTTTAGATGTCTATTACCATTATTGAAAGCCAAAGAATTAAGAAAATTAGGCTAAAGGGGTGCAATATGACATCAATATATACATCAGAACACTCAGAAGAACCCAAAACACGGACACATTCATTCAGTTAGCTTCCCCACGAAATAGTCAACAAGATTCAGAATTCCAGCATTAAAGGGGAAGAAAATACTAAATCACATTATTTAGTGTTTCATTTATTGTATAGTGCATTTAGTTGTTTTTAATATGGTATTGTGATATCATTATGTAACCCTGGCAAATCAAGGCACATCGAATCTTAAGTTTAAGTCTCTTGTCCCATCCCAAATATGCATAGGGTGTTATTCTACTTGTCTTCCCGTATTCGATAAATATCGTTTCACAGGAATAAGAAAATGAGGATTGAGCCAAGTGATTGCATAAAGCTTAAGGAAACCGTGCAATGAAGTACCCATAAACAAGATGACGAAATACCTGTATGTTTTCCACTGAATGTTTTCCTTCTGCCAACACAAATACCCCCCCCCCCCTCCACACACACACACACACACACAAATTAGGAACCATTTTAAAAAGGGACTTGTGTAACCTGACAGGTATACCATTAAGACTTTAAACACAAACAGCATAGACGAAAAGGATACAATCCAGAACTTCCAGTTCTGCCGGGAACGCTGCCTAACATACTCGGTGAACTTGTGCTGCATGTGGTCGAAGCATCGCTGCGTGCCCTGTGCTCCCGTGGCCGGCATCTGGTCGTGACACTCGCTGTGATTGACACAAAAAAAGAGGCAAAAACTGTAACAACAATTCACTTACTGCAACATATAAAATGTACCCATAAACACTACAGATTGTCACCATACCAGAAAAAAAATGGGAAAAAAAAAAATTCCAAGTGTACTTGAAGTAGCACAGCCCAAATAATGATTTATACTTATAGAACAAAACTACACAAATTACGAGCAAATATGTGCAAATAATTTTAGCTGAATGCAGTTGAGATAGGCAGAGACAAAAAGAAAGAACTGCGTTCGTTTGGAGCAGAGCTCCACACACCAAGAACGTGATGTTTCCCCTAAAATTTGAGCTGACGGCAGTAAATATCTCATCAACTCGCACGTGTGGCACCAGAAAATTTCCCTGTTATTTAAAACCTGTTGCTGATAAGAGATAACTTTCCACTCTGCCTTGAGCCAATTTGGCACAGACACCATGGGGAGTGGCGCAGAGACAAAATTAATTGCAACAATTAATTGCAACGTTCTGTTAAAACAAAAAGGACATAGATATGTACATCTTGCTACAAAAAAAATGATTAGATACAGAAACAACTTGTTGTTGCTAAATAATTTCTTAGTGTCAGATACCAAACAGATTTACACGGCATTAGAAGAGGATACGAGTAAATATTAAGTTAAGGCGACGAAAAAAAGTCATTATTGGAGGAAATAAAATTGTGGATTTAAACTCTACATAGGTCATTAAATGGGAGTTTTAAGCATTATGCAATATTTTGTGTCATCATTGTGTACATTTATACCATTGCATCATTGTAATGTGAAATAGCTTTAATGGTGCAATTGTAGTAGACTTGACACACCTAAATTTGCCCCAATAAATTCATTAACATTAACTTCTAATTGACAATATACCTTTAAAATAAAAACGATCAACGGTATTCCAACATGAAATAATAATTGTGACTTAGTAAATGTTTGCCATTTAGAGCTACAAAAATAAATATCTTGTTAATTGAAAAGAAATCAAGAAAAAAATTCACACAAAAAAAACCCAAAGAAAAATTCATTTTTAAATACAAAAAAATGCTAACTGACAGTGCATATAAAAAAATAACAATAAAAATAGTTATTGACAACATACTTGATGGAGGCATTGAGGCTTGTAATCTCCTCCTGCAATTTACTGATTTCCTCCTGCATTTGCTCCCTCTCTTGTTTGAGCTTTTCAATGTGGTCTACCGTCTTCTGCATGGTGACGGCAATACTTATCTGAGTACACACCAGGAGATTTAGAATGGCTAGTGTAAAGTGGTAAGTATACAATTAAGACTACAAACTTACATTGGCTTGTGAATTGAGGGAGGGAACTAGGCTGCCAAGCGTTTTGAAGGAATGATTTATATTTGATCGTCTCTTCTGCTCTGCAATGTGTCCTCTCCTGGGAATCTGGAAACAAACAATGTGGCTAAAAGAAGACAAACCAAAAGAAAGAGGATATTAAAAAAATCTGAGCCGTTGAATGAAGCAAGACATCACTGAGCTGATTGTGGCAGAAGTTGAAATACTGAGATGTTTTTCAGTGGGCAAGGCAGGGGATTGATTGAGCGATTCAACATGGTGACGATGCTAAACACATTGGCCTATACTATATTTTAATATATTTTCAGAACACAAGCACTTTTTTTAAGATTAGCAGATTCCACACAGACAAGTGAAGAATGCAGCTACTAAAAGGTAGCATGTTTTTATCTTTTGTACCACCGTCATCTTATCCATGGAGAGGTAAGCGGCCCCAAAACAATCTGATGCCACCTCAATCAGAGAATCCTAGCGATTATAGGCCAGTTTGAGATCTCACATTCACCTAGAAATCTTCGAAAAAAAATGGAGCAAAGTACCCCCATGATCACAAGATGGTCTACTATACCAAAACAAAAAAATGACCTCTTGACATGTCCTGTCATGTGGACTTCCTATGGGTGGCTCCAGTTTTTTTTACCTAGGTCTACAATGTCTTGTGTGTCTTGCTACTGCAACCAATACATTTCCCGAATACTAGATGAAATAAAATTCTAATCTAATGTAAATATTTACAACTATAACACCATAAGCGATTAACCTCTAAAATCTACACTTAATTATGTATATTTCCCAGATTCCACCCTGAAGTAACTGCTCCTTAGAAGTGTTACAAGCCAGGAAATAAAAATAAAAAATATTCCTGACTGAGTAGGAAGTTAAAGTTTTTTACGATTCCGTGAAATCGGATTTTAGTTTACGATCTATACTCATTCCTTCCGTATATTGAGAGCAATTCTCAGCATCAGACAAGTGGAACTCGTAAAGAGGCTTGCAGGCATGATTTACTGCAACATCACCGTGTAACATGACCCGAAATCTCCACAGATCATGTCTTTCAGACAAAGGAAAATGAACTGGTATTTACCCGTCCGTGACACTTTGACAGAGGGAAATGTACTGTACTTATCCAGTTCGGCCACTTTTACAAACAAGGAGAACCCCAGCCTGAATATTGTGCCGGTTCGCTTTTTGTTTTAAGGTTTTGCTGAAAAATTTAAGTTAACTTTGTTCTTTCGATTAAAGATTCAGAAAATGAATGAATGAACCTTCAATTAATTTAGCACATTTTCTATCTATCTATAGAAAATGAGCCGGCAGTATTGTAGAACACTATGTTACAGTGGTACCTTTACTCACTTTAATTCAAGTCACAAAAAGCCTGAATGGAAAAAAGTTTTGTGCCAATCCTACCTATACATTATGACAGCATACTCAATTATTTTATTTTTATTTTTTACCTGACATGTGGTACTGCTGATCAGTGATTGTGGACTGGGAACTTGATCTAAAGCACAAGGGGAGATGTGACCTGACACTGGCTGTCCCTGAACTGCAAAAAGAAACAGAGCACTATGAATTTGTATTCTTTTTTTAGTGTAACGAGACATTAGAAAGTTGGAACAAAGCCGCACCGGATACCGCCTCCTGGTTTCTGTGGCGAGAGGAAAATGATTTCTCTGAGGGAATGTTGCACTGTAGAGACTTCTGGTAGAATCCGCCAGCCTTATATGCAAAAAAAAAAACGCAATATTTAAAGTGAGATTAAATGTGTAAAAGACAACAAATTCAAGTCAGTGACTCCAGCAAAAGTGTAGATGTTGAAAACTCACCACACCACAATGAGCAATCAGCAAACCAGAAGATGCTACCACATCTGTTTTCACGGCTGGGATGGCACCTGAGGGTTAAAAGGAATACCAGTGAGCAGTTTTGTTTAGGTGTTGACTCCCCCATCCCAAACAGGAAGATCATTTCCAAATGGGTGCTGCGTTTATTGAAATCCATCTGAATCCTATGGATTCCCGGACCAAACACTTCATTTTTCTGTAAATTTGCATCACCAAATTTTCCATTTTTAAAATAGTAGCTCTTTTCGATGCTATGTAAGTGGTCCACATCATCCAGTACCAATTTTGGTTGCTATAAAACAATTGTAAGGTTGAGGCGGTCAAACTGATTGTTATAAATGTTGGGGTCTACAGTATTATGTGTATTTTCTGGATTTTGAGAATTTTCTGAAGACAAATAGCATTTCCTGAACCCAAAAAGTTGGAGAATCTTGCATCCAGACCTGTAAAGAAGATCTGCTGTGGGGACACTGGGATGGCTGGGCTAATCTTCTTCAAGTCTCGTTTCTTTTTGACATTGGGCGGCTGGAGATGTTTAGGACGGGCAAATGTGTGAGGCGGTGGTGGCACCTGGGGGGCAGGTGTGGTCAGCATTGGTGCTAGGGACAGCACCCGGGGCGGCAACGGTGGGGCGCATTCGGTGGAAGCTGCGGCCGCCCTGGAGGACGGCACATTCATGATGGTTTCGCCCAAGGGAGCCGATGGATTCAAGGGGGATTGGACCATGGATGCCACAGAATCTGGGATGCACCGTGACACCAGAGGATTGGAAGAGGAGATGGCAGCGTGGTTGCTAAGTGCGGAGTGCCCAGGAAAAAGAGGTAAATAGTTGTCTACGATGGCACCAGCACTGGTCTCACTGGTTTCACTTGTCACGGAAGGCGGGATGTGGCTATCCGTGAGCTGTATGGACAACAATAATTGGCTCTGGTGACAAAACACACGTCCAGTGGCACCTCGGCCTTTGAGTTCAATTTGTGTCAAGGCTAGGCTACATTCACACTGCAGGCCAATTCCCATTTCTTTTCATACGTATCACACATCTTATTTTTCATGCAGTATAAAAAGGAAGTACCGTATTTTCCGGACAAAAAGTCACGTTTTTTCTTAGTTTGGATGGGCTTGCCACTCACTCTGACCGTCAACAGCTTATGTCGTGTTTTTTGTCTTATAATCCATTAATTAACCATTGTATGAGAATTTCCTTTAGCACAGGTCCATCTAGTTGATACATAACACAACTCCTAACCTCTACTACTATTACACCATCTATTGGATGTATAACAGAGTCCCCAACTACTATTCCTACATCTACTACCACCACTACCACCCCCACCCACTACTACTACTACTCCATCTTATAATACTTTTCTATGAAACTAATTGTAAAATATAACGCTGTGCTTTATAACCGGGTGAGATTTATAGTAGGGAAAATAGGGTACTCAATATGGCAACCAATTTACAGAAAAATCTATCGAGAAAAAGTCCAAAGAACACTCAGATTGACACAAATAATCTTTCAAGTGATGCAGTTGACTGAGCAGCCGGTCAGGTTCCATTTTTCAGTTTAGTACAATTACTATGTTATGTGGGTTTGTGTCACTACTAAAGGACAGCAAAGGAGGCAAGAAGATGGAGTATACAGGGAGTCTCAAACTCTTACACCCTGCTGTTTAGGGCAGTGATTTGTTAGAATCTTGCTGTGCTCCGTGTTTACCTGCGAGGGAGAGCTGCTGCTTGGCATTGGGGTGACTGATGGTGCGGTGGGGGAAACGGGGAGGAAGACAGGTGGACGGAAGCTGTGAAATAAGTCTAAAAAAACAAGAGTCTCTAAGTTAGCAAGCTGTTAGTATAAAAATAATAATAATAATAATGAAATAAAATAAAAATTTAAAGCATATTATTAGAAATATTAATCAATTTTCATCTACTCTCCAGGTTACTAGGTTAAAGAAACTAGTGTGATTTTGGGAAGAGTGCACAATTAGTGTACGTTCATGGGGTGAATGCAGGATTGAATCCATTCAATTCATACAAAAGGACCACGCCACCCTAAAACCCTAATGAACAAACTCCTTGGCGGCAAGTTGGACGACAACACGGCCACTGGAAACTAGTATAGGGCTATGAGCTAATGTGAAGAAAGCAAAGGCACTACAGCTAAACTGAGCTCATGAGACAGTTGAATGCTTAGTGAATTATATATATTTTTCCCACCCAAAAATCTACCTAGTAGTCTGTTGTGGAAAATGTTTTTACTGTGTTTGTTTTTTTCATTGGAAGCCATGGCGGTTCATCTAAGTGAGAGCATTTTAGCTAAACTGCTAGTTGAATTAGCCGTGCTCGGTTGAAAATGTAATAGGACTTTTAATTCAGATGACTAAGCTTCTCACTTGGCTCCAGTGAAATATTCACATTGCTGTGCCATGTTTCAATTTGCCATGCAGCGTTGACAAGTTAAACATCTATTTTCCATTCGACTGCCTGATTGGGGATGACCAGACTTGTTACCTTGCCTTTGGTATTTTTTTTTCCTAAATACGCTGAGCAATCAGGAAGCATATAACTAGAAACCTGTCTAGTCAACTGCTTCCTTGTGGCATTTCAAAGAGAGTAAAGGTTAAAATACCACTTTCAAACCCAAACCCAGGGTTAAAGTCTTCATTTGTAAACAGGTTACATACATCCTGGAAAAGAGATGACAACAAAGAGTTTACGCCACCACGGCTTCTACCTTGTAGTGGATCAAAAGAAAAGTCCAGGTTGGGCTGCAACTGCAACAGTCCTGGTTGAATCATGTCTGCATTCACTGCATGAGCTGGGGAAGGCAAACAACTCTGAGGTTACCATAGTTTGCTTGAACCTCTCACTGGAAACCTGAAGCCTTTCCTAAAATGTTAAACTAGGTTCTGAATGTCACCACTAGTTGAAAATCTAACCTTGACCCCAAAAAAAAAAAAAAAAAAAATTTAACGCATAATTTGACATCCTAAGCCTTTTTTGGGAGACTTGTTGTTGTACAGTGCTACCTCGAGATATGAGCTTAATTCGTTCCCGGACTGAGCTCGTATGTCAATTTACTCGTAACTCAAATGAACGTTTTTCATAGAAATGAACTAAAAAACAAATTAAATCGTTCCAACCCTCAGAAAAAAACACCCAAAACAGGGTATTGGATTGGAAAAAAAAATGTATTTGTTCTAATTCGCCATCTATTCACAAAGTCACAAATAACTACTGGTTTAATAGTACTAAAATGTGTTTAATAGTACTAAGATGTGTTTAATAGTACTAAGATGTGTTTAATAGTACTAAAATCAGACGGATTTCGGGACTACTGAAGAGATAAAACTAAATACAACATTGGCACGGCATCCTCACCATTCTCCTTGGGGTTGGGCCAGGCAGTGGGCTGGTGCGACACCAAGGTGGAGAAAAGAGTGTCAGACACCTCGGACATCAAGACTTCCACATCAAAGAAACCTTCGAGCTCCATGGGCACAGGGGCCACACTCTCTTCATCCTGACAAAAGCAAGCACGGAGCATGTCTGGAGAGACTTCCCCAAACAGTGCTAACTGCTCCTTGGGGCCCTTTAGGTGTTAAAAATGCAAGCGCCAAGATGGTTGGTTATTCATATGAGCATGCGGGAATCAGTGAAGCCAACACACACATACACAAACACAAAGTAGAAAGTGCGCACACACACACACACACACACACACACAAACAAAAACACTCATTTTTCTAACAGAAAGTATCATCAGTAATCAATTCAAATAGAAACATGTTAAATTCTATATTTTCTTTTATAAATCAAAACTAATGTCTATAACCTGCTCAGTGAACTCGTTTGAAAATGAATTTAAAAAAATCGATAACCCTGGTTATCAACTCTAAATGGGAAACCTAAATTAAACCCCAAATCCTGCCATAAAACACCTAAAAATCTTTTTTAAAAGACAAACTTGACAACAAAGATGAAACCTATACAGTATGTCCTTGTGTTAAACAGTTCTCCCCACCTATGTCTTTTTGTCCTTACAGCTTCAAAATATAACTCAAGTAAAATGTAATGTACTTGAGATATCAAACAGCGCCATCGTGTGCGTCCAAGCACTGTTACAACCAGATTTTACTTGTTTTATAAAATATTTCCATTTTATTTTTAAATATTGAAATTCTCAAGACTTTTTATACCAACTGCATACAGTATGTAGCACAGATATATATTTTTCCTGACTGAAATTGTAAACAAAGCCCATCCCTAGTTCAAATAATCCAAATAAAAACAATAAAAAAATGTTTGGGTGGATTAAAGTCAAAGTGACAAGCTGCATGCACTTTTTTTGCCATAGAATTTGCATACCTTGAGCAAACTTGATAGGTCGTCATCCTTATGTTTCTGCAACTGAAAAGACAGGAAAATAATCAGTGCCCATGTTAACAGGGAACCAGACTCTTTTCAAAATTATGTTTTTTTGGTAATAATATCCTTGTAAGAAAAAGTAAACATTTAAAAATCAGTAATTCGCCTTTTTTCTTAATTTCCCATTTTTTCTAGTCACTGCAAGTCGAGACAAACTATATTATTGGGATTGAAAAGTACCGTGTAGCAAGAATTACAAGAAAACCAGTGTAATGTTACATATTTTGCAGAATACAAAAAAGGTTTGGTCGGTCTCAACATATTACTGTGCGCGATGATGTTTTCATGCAAAAGGGAAAATCTTGACTGAGTTACAACTTGTATGCTCATGCATTAAAATGAATAATTTCAATGCCTAAAAAATGTTAAATATTGACCATGAACTGAAATGCACAACTGTAACCAGTGAGTGAAACTCAACTCTTTTCTTAAAGTAGGTCCTCCACTTATGATACTCTCGGATAACGACTTCGATTCTTCTCTTCCAACATTTGCCCTCGGTGGTGATCATCTGGGAGTCAGAGCACATGATATGAAATTATTATTATTATTCATTTGAATATTTTCCAATAGCCACCTCCAAGGGTGGCCGGGGGACGGAGTGGTAAATGTGTCGGCCCCACAGTTCTGAGATCGAGGGTTCGATGTCAGGTCCAGACATTCCTGTGGGGGGTTTGCAAGTTCTCCCCGGGCTTGTATGGGTTTTCTCCGGGTACTCCAGTTCCCTCCCACATCCCCAAAACATGCAGGGTTGGCTGGTTGAACACATTAAATTGCACTGAAGTATGAGTGTGAGCGTAAATGTTTGCCTCTCTCGTTGTGCCCTGTGATTGGCTGGCCATCAATTGAGGGCGTCCCCCTGCTAGTCCCCATAGTTATCTGGGATAGGCCTTAGCACCCCCCACAACACTTGGATAAGTGGTACAAAGAAAGAATGAATGAATCCACCTCTGAGGTACGATGCGCTTCCAGGTCAATGTTTCCTTCCAGTGGGGTGACAAAATGACAAACAGGATTTTGTCTTCTCTCCACATCTGAAGGTGAACAAAAATCCAAACAATGTTACTTAAGGCAAAATATACTGATAAACAGCCTTCAGTTCTTACACTGCATGTACCACGCCCTCCAGATAGCATTGTTGAGGCGGATCTTGTCTCTCCAGAGTAGCTTTAAACCCTTGAAGTTTTTCCACTTTGGTGACACCAGCTTACCACTGAACAAACATATCCAAATAAGAGATTGTCAAATTAATTCAAATGAATCAATTTGTTGAACCATAATAAATCAGGCAAAAATCCTAGCAAAGCAACTAAAATGACTACATCACTGAAAATGAATGAATTCATGTTCTGACAAACGTTGCTTTTGGAAAGACGTGATGATTATGATAATGAAAAAGGTTCCTCCTGTCACTATCTGGGGGGCAATTTTAGTCCTTGGATAGGACTTTCTGGAAGGCCACAAAAGCCACCATAAAATGTGTTTCAAATTGAAGATACTTTAACCCCGCGCCCCTGGCCGAGTAAATCACAAAATTGCGTTCCTACTAGGCGTTTTACTACCTAAAAAAGCAGAGAAGCAGTATAGTGATCTCCTCTATTGTCTTGAATATTGTTTATTATTGGCACCAGAATTCCACACGATGACGCCAAAAGCAGCACTTGTAAGCAGGGCTTTTGTCTTGCGCGTCCCATCAGCGAAATCTAAATACTAAACATTGGAATTAACTGAACCGAAACTACGGAAATATTTAGTACATATAAATATATATTTAATATATAACAAGACGAAGAATAGGGCGTCCGCACAATAATTGCTTAGGTAAATTACAAAAACCTAAAATACTTTAAATCTTCATTGATTGATTGATTGATTGATTTTTCTCCCGGGTGTGGCATACCTGTAGGCTAGAGTCATGCACTCAAAAAGTTTGGTCAAAGATGCATCGATAGAGATGTGAGATGTGCTAGCTTTGCCAAAGTGGTACGTCTGACAGGTCTGCTTGTTGACGGTGTCGAAGTCGTAGCCTTTCTTCGGCGGGTGTTCGCTGTGTGGCGACGACACCATGAAGTGTCCGCTGTGAATGATCTGGGACCTCCTGGGGTCCCGACTCCAGTTCAGGCTGGGGCTGCAGATCGGGCTAGTCTCCTCGGCGTCGGAGTCGTCATCGTCGTCCCCTTGCTGTTTGTTCTCTCGCTGCCTGTTGGAACTCGGCTGTCTCGAAGCCATGGCTGCGAACAAATAGCTAACAAGCTAGCAAGGTAGCCCGGGAGGAATTGTTACTATCCTATCCACGTCATGAAACTTATCCAAGGCACGACGAGTGGCCCCTGGTTCGGTTACTTTTGTATCCTGCCACTTTGACGCACCCACACCTGAAAAAGTTCTTTTGACGACTTTCACAACTTTGTATACAAGTTGACCAAAGAAAGACCAGCTGACGCAAAACCAACTGCTTCATATGGGAGGGCGGGGCTGAATGTCATCGTCAGATTACAAGGTTTCTAATTGGTCCGTGTAAATCCATCACCTTCGTCTGATTGGTCTAAACGGCTAACGCCCCAACAACTGGAATATAAATAAAGAAAAAGGTCACTAAGGGGTCAAGAATCACCATCACAAAAACTTAAAGAAACCAAACCGACAGTACATTTTATTTTACCGTAAAACCCCTTGTATACATTGACATGTAATTTTGCCTTGTAAGCCTTTGACCCTTGATGTCCTCTCCCGGATGTCAATCAAGGTGATGACAATGACGATGATGCTGTTAATGATAATGATTCAGATGATGGCAGGCCAAGAATTTGACGTGTAAATATGTCCATGGAAATCTCCTCTGGTATCAGACTCTCCAAAGTATATTCTTGACTGGCATCTGAATGAAACACACAACAAAAAGTAATATTAAAAATCAAAACAACGCCAGTTAATGAACATGTATTCCCACATACTTTCAGATTTAAAGATGTCGACCTCTGGACTTTCCTCTTCTTTCACTTCAAAGAGGCCCAACAATGCACTGAAACACTCTGCCAACTCATCCTCTGTCATGGCTTCCCCTGTTTCAACATAACACCTCATCAAAATCTGATTGAAAAATGGTATAGGGTGAAAGAAATTCTTATTGCTGCCCATGAAATGTAAAAATATTTAAAGTAGCTACTACTGTTCAGTTGTAACGGTTAAAATAACAGCGAACAAATTCAAATTCCTGTTGGTGCGACCACATTGTGACAGTGAAAAATAATTGACCCGCGGTATTTTAGTTTGTCGATTCATAATCATACGAGAGGGCTGCATTTCGATTGGGTATGTTATATTGGATACGTGAGTGAGTTGGATATTTCCTGGTTCATGACACAAAAAGTCAAGACTATTTATTATTGTATACCTTGGAACTGCAGGAGCTCCAGCAGCTGGTCCCTGTGAAGACGGGGCTCTCCATTTTGTCCGTTAACCTTACCCAGAACCTCGAAAGTTCTGACTAGCTCATCTGCCGATATGCCAAAGGCCGGACGATGGTTTATGTAGAGTTTGATCAATTCCTCTAGGTTGATGTCGGTGACGTACTCTCCCGTTTCTGCATATTGGCCCAACTTCACCTCATTCAGCATATCTTCAACCTGGACAGTAAAGGACAGTAAAACCATATTTAAAGTTGCAGACATCCCACTCATAGATTGGACTAGACCAGGGGGGTATCAAACTCAGCCCAGACCAGTTTATTTTGGACCCAAAAAGTTAAGAATATTTGTTCTCTGCCACAAATACTGAAGAGGCGTACCTCTTGCTCTGTAGGGAAGTAGGCCAAAGCACGCATGAGGGAAGGCAATTCTGTCAGTGGGATTTTGGTAGACAGCTGCCGTGTGTCCATGGAATCAAGACCTTGATTGTGGATTTGGCAGTAATAGAAAAAGTCTTCGATTTCCTATGATATAGAGAACATCATTGGCAGAATAAAAAAAATCCTGCTGTAAACACAGATACTTTTGCAAGTGACATTTCAAATCACTCAGCTCTAATCAATTGCTTGAAATAGTTGGTGAATTGCGAGCTTTTGAGCTATTAACTAATTCCATATTTCATTTTTTTTCACTCAAATTACTAACATGTCATGTGGATTTAAAGAGCAATGAGACATTAACCTAACCAATTTGTAGTTGGAAAAAAATTGGTGTCCTAAAACATTGACAGTTAGTTAGTGTACATATTTACCCTGTAGAATTTTCCATTTCTTCCTCCCTCTAAAAGTGTATAATATGGCGTCAACTCTTTTCCTCCTAAAGCTGCTGCTCCCTCCAGTGCTCTGCATTCACCAGAAAAAGTCATTCTCAAAATCACTGCCATTATTGAACTTGCCAGGTATCACAACTGTGCTCCATCATGACCAACCAATTGTAAGATTTGTACAATTATTATATCGGCTGGCCACCGATTCACTGACCCAGAGTCAGCTGGGATAGGCTCCAGCAACCCCTTATAACCCTAATGAGGATAAAGTGGTTCAGAAAATGAGATGACAGTTAAACCTATAATTAATGGAGCAAGAAATAATGTATTCTTAAATAAATAAGATGCCCCTCAGAAATGTGCAGTTTTATCACAAAGCATAATACCACAGCTGTCCCAAGCTTTTGCCCGTTATGAGAGAAAGGTACTCTAGCTACCCATAGCTTATCTTCCACGAAAGGACAGTGCAGTCAGAGCCGCCAGCGGTGAAAAGAAATAGTCCATCGTGGGAAAAGGCAAAGGCCGAGACGCCAGTTGGATGGCAGACAACCGCTTGGGACTTGTAAGGGTTGCCGTCCAGCGGCAGGATCTGCAGGCCTAGCTGGGGAAGGCGCAAGCAGGTCTTGCTCGATCATAGGGTGATGAAAAGTGCAACTACGTAAAGTCTACTGACCTTGTCCTCATTGATATATGCCATGTAATACGCGCCATTCTGAGTTTGTTCCGACGTCGGTAGAATCCCGATTTTCTTAACAGGGCTTCCATACGTTGGCCCGAGAAGGGTCTTTCTGTTAGAATCCATCAGACGCACATTAGTGCTAACACATTTGGAGTATCCCATCACTCAAGTTCACCTTGATTTCTTGGTATTTCACCCCTGGGCTGCATGACAGACCTCCCCTCTCATTGCCCTGAATCATTATTTTGACTCCGAACAGTGTTGATGTCATTTACCTGCATTTCTTGGAGGTGCTGTTGAAAAGTTTCATTTTGTATTGATCTGAGGCGACCACCAGAAACTCCTCGGCACTGAGAGGTGGGTACCAGGTCATGCACTTGGGAACTGCGCTCTGCTCAAGCCGAGTTGAGTGCAGAATGACCAGCACCCCATTTTCACTGGCCTCTACGTCATACTCCACCTGTTCCAGGAAGTAATAGCTACATTCTCTACTCACAGTCAAACTTTTGAACGATTTCAAAATGAATCATTTGATTTATCTCTGCATAATTAACTACAAAATAGACAAGACTGGATAAAAAAGTGTATTTTTTCTTATATGTTACTTTTTATAATTGAGGATATGTCATTTAATGGATAGCTCACAAGCAGACGATCCATGCCTAGCGTTAACAGTCGGGGCTTGCCGCTGTCCTGGTGTACCCCAAACAAAAGGTCCGTAATAGGCTTGTAGTGGGAGCGATACCTGGCCAAGTAAATCCACTGAGGAGGTTGCATTCGGAACAACGTCACCGCCTTCCCCACATCCTGTTAAGAGACAGTTTGATTTATCATCTTGGCTATCAGATTTTGTATCCATAGATAGAACATTTCTTTGGACAAAAGTTGACAAAACATAGTGGCACAAGAGAGCACACATAAAATGAAGGACTGTATTGCATGTGAAGCAAAATGCGAAAGAACATGACTAGAGTTGCATTACACTAAATACGAGATGAAATTACTAATCTTATTACAATTGATTAATATAAGGAAGGAAACAATGTTAAGTGGCATAATTAAAGATTAAATGTGTGATAAGATATGGGACTATACACGGAGAGATGAGATTTTATGGGGTGGATTTGAAGTTGTATAATGCCAACGCAAGCTTCATTTTGAATCCAGAATTTGGGTTGTGCGAGCACATGCATGCAGATGTAACAATATTACAAAGTGAATAAAACGTCGGAAAAAGTGATAGAAAATATGTGCGGATGTGAAAAGAAAAAGGAAACGAGCAGAGAAGAGAGAAGAGTGTGCATGTTATTTTAAACTATGAAATTGGACTGTTGCGTCTTAGCCAGGTGCACTTTTAATGCAAAATTTGTCAGATAATGAAAATGAACTGAATGACATGTGAGTCAAAATATGGGGTGAAATGAAGTTTGAAAATATAACGTTGAAATACATTGGAAATCTGATTCCTTACTTACTGCAGTGGCAAGGTACTGGGAGTCATGTGAAAAGCTCATGTGACTGATGCTGTCTGGAGGGTAATCGAAACGCTCCTTGGGATCACTTTGTAACGTGTCAGCATCCAGAAAGTGAACAGCTCCGCTTGCAAAACCCACCGCCAGGTAGCGTCCTGCACAAAAACAAACAAGTTTAATAGGCAGGCAGATGCAGCTTTGTCATTGGAGCTATTGCTTCACCACCTGCAGACAATCACAGATAATGTACATACAGTAGATCGACTATTTAAGGATATCAATAAATATAGAACAAAAGCTTTCTATATTGACCTTGTGGGTCAATGGTGACACACTGGATCTCTTTCTCTTTCTCTACAACCAGTTTGCGGATGGTCCGCTTCTGCTGGTAGTCCCAGATCTTTAAGATGCCCCTCTGATTGCCCATGACAAAGGCTGGCTTTTTTGGATGACAGGCCACGGCGTGAATAGTGTCGCAGTTTTCCTGCAGAAGGACACGCCATGTGCCTCTTTCCACAGTCACGTGAATAACTGTAGATGTGGCAGAGGACACCACAAAGTTTCTGCACAAATGAGAGGCAATCAGAGATGGCATTAGTTTACAAATGACAAAGGAAATAAAAGATGTGATATTACATGAGACCGATTGGATCATATATAGTAAAAAATGTAAAATAGCTAAGAAAACAAACATTTCAGCAAGTAAAATGATAGATTAGTTGAAATGCAATAGCAAAAGAACCTCGATACGAGATGATAAAAAACTGCATTCTAAAGCTTTCAAAGGAGAGTAGATTAATTTGACAAATGAGACAATAAAATGGAGATGGAATGTCATAAAATGAGACAGAAATTACATAATACACCAGACATGATTATTGGTAAGTATCATCATGGCCAAATATCAAGAGAGAGAAGACATCATATCAGATAGGTAGCTGAGCTCAGGTATAAAATGCCAGATAAGATTCATTTAAAGACAACAGAAAAGGCATACAAATATTTTTTCAAAAGGCGTCAATGTGTCTGTTCTATAAATAGGCTATCATTGATGGCCCATTAATAATGTTCCCTTTTCATACTTAGCATGGAATGTTGATTAACGGAATTTACATATACTATTTGAATGGATCGTCGCTTAACTAATTGATGTATGGACACAGATTGATGTGTTGTTACAAACACATCATTTACTGTGATACTATGTACAAATATAGAATTGATGACAAAAACCTACCTGCCAAGTGCTGGTTTGTCATCAATGGTGCCATCTTCCAAAAAGCCTCTCTCAAATTCTTTGGAAAACGATATGGAAACAATGGGGTCCAGACTCATTTGGGTGAACCAGGTCAGGAGCAGCATATTTTCATCGTAAAAGTTGATGTGGCCTCGTGTGTCTCCTGTGACAATGCAACTGTCGCAATAAAGAAACATTTACAACTGAGGAATCCCAGTCAAAGCCTTATAGAGTGAATGCTAAAGAGCTAGCAAAATAAATATTTACCCAAAATTTTACTCGCATCTCAAATTGCTCGTATGTCGGGGCAATAAAAGGGTAAGTACTTACTTATCTACTGCAACCAGCACAGTGATGGGATGCCCCTGCAGAGAGATGATCTTTACCCGATCCCGGCTCAACCTTTGGTTGCTTTCCAGGTCCTGGTTGAGCTCCCAAACCATGACGACGCCGGCCCTTGTCGGGGTAATGATCCGGAATTCTCGCCAGTGGAAGACGGATGGACTCAAAGGCCCGCCGGCCATTTTGAGCATTTCGCAGAACTCGGGCGTGGATTGGGGGAAGAGAGACGTGTTCAGTTCCAGGGTGGTCGCGTCACCCAGCTGATTAGGGCCAAAATGTACAAAATGAATACAAATATGGTACTGTAAAAAAAGCAACTCAAATAGTGGTGCTAATCACTAAAACAAAGAGAGGAGAAAAAGAATGTGGATTCACTTATTTCTGGAAGGAAAAATATGGAATCACCCGGTCAAATTTAATTCCAAAAACGATGACCTTCATAAACTTCTACATAAAAAAGACCAAGGTTACAATGCTCGAAGGAAAAGCTATCATAGACTGTAAATGAAATTCACAATTATTAAGTGATAATTTGCACAACTGCATTAGGCAAATTTGCACTGCTTTTATGTATTGCAATTTTCCTATTCCTGTATTCTCACCGTTTTGCTACTGTGACATTGAAATTTCCCAAATACGGGATGAATAACATTAAATAATCTAATCTAATCTTATCTAAATTTAATCCAGTGTTAAATGTTTGTGACAAATGTTTTTTTCCAATATTACAGTGAAAAATAGTTGGTCATCTAGTTTGGAGGGAGAAAAAAAGTTTCACATTGAAAATAATTACCTTAATAACCTTCAAGGGAACATATTCCAAACATCTCTGAGCCTGAAAAAAAGAAATTGGTTACTGCAAAAAAACAAAATTTACTGGAACAACAGTGTCAAATCAAATTAAAAAACACTTCAAAATTGACAACCATGCGCAACACCGATAGGCGTGTGACAAAGTGGTCAATATCGATGGTGCCGCTGTAAAATGACCCCCCCAAAAAAACTGAATTGATTCATACTACTCACTGTGCTGTAAAACAAGACTTGAATTTCACTGCTGCTCAGCAACTGAGTGCTGTTTTTGGGGTTGAAAATGATGTGATTCTGAAAGAGAAATCAATAAGCATGGGTTTGTCTAATTTGCTTGAATGAACAATTAGACCTACTTGATAACCATACTCGGGGCTGAGCTCGGTAAGATAAAGTGGTTCGGTGGCTTCATTGGTCCAGTCCCAGATAAAAACATTCTGCCAACAAACAACACTGATGTGTAAAACAACACTGCACCTTTGGTAAAATAAAATATTTTTCTCTTTTTGCATGAAGGTTGGGTACCAACAACTAAAACCTACTTGTTGACTTTCCCTTCCGAGTGTCACCAGCTGTTTGGCGTCCCCTGAAAAACTGAGGGCAATGACTCCGCCTTCGGAATGGCAGTCGAACAATGTGTGCACAGGAATACTGTAAATTCCAAATAGATCCAGTCATCCAAATCATTTTTTTTGTGAATTTAAGGTGTGTTGGTTTAATGAGTTTCTACCTTTTTTCTTTATCTAAGTCTACAATGTCTTGTGTGTCTTCCGTCTGTTTTGCTACTGCAACCAAGACATTTCCTAAATATGGGAGGAAATAAAGTTCTAATCTAATCTACATTATATTATATGTATATTACTATTACCCCTTTTTAAATTTAAATCCAATGTAGTATTTTGATTTAATGTGTCAATCCAGACTTAAAAGGACTTTTTACATCTAACCATTAACATTTTAAATATCCCACATACAAAATACTAAAACAGGCAGTTTCAGGGTAAATGTACTTGTCCAAAGAGGGCATACCATATAATGGCTGACATACCTCCTCAAATGCTATTTGAAATTTTTTGCCCCATCTTCCATTCAATTAATCTCAAATAAAAGTTCAAATAAAATGTTTCAATTGTTTTTACACACCCACACAAATATGCATGTATGGTGTATAGGTAGTTTGGTATGTATTAAGTATGGTTTCTTAATATGGCTACCCAGTGTATGAATCCCACAGTATGACGGTGCTTTTCTCATTTTGGTCTGCCGTAGCAATCCAGCGTCGATCTTCACTGACACACATGCACGAAATAGGGCAGATGTGACCCTGAAAGATTTCAAACCAGCAAGCAATTTATGTTCAGTCATCATGTACAAATCACATGTTTGAGAGATGCCTATTTTAATTACTTGGAGTATGTGCTGGGAGTTCGTAGTATGGTTATAGAGGATGCCAACATTAGCACCGGCATACAGGAAAACCAGCTGACTGTGGTCTTGCAAAACGTAAACAGGAAGAGAGGAATTCACTCCGGAGACCCAATCAAGTGACTAGATGGAAAGATAGCAACTTTTACAATATATTCGCTAGGTTTACATCATACAATGGTACCTTGTTAAATGCTCAAGCACTCCTATAGAAGTATAAACTACAAAAATGTATCAAGATTATAATGTTTTATTATCACACTAAAATACTAGGTAGATTTTTGGGGGGTGTACTGAACTGTTTTTCCTTGTCTAAAAGGTCACTCACATACAAACTTGTGGGGACTTGTTTGTTTTTGTCTTACTTTAAAGGCAGTTTCTGAATCAATTTTGTAAATCAACTTAGTACTTAGTGCTTTTCTACCTTCAAAGTACACACCACCTCACAGATAGCAAACACAAAGTACACCCCCCCCCCCCCAAATAACTGATAATTAAAAATAAAAAAAATACTAAATGAGAGAATCTTAAGTCAAAGGTATCATTCAATTCAATAATATATTTACCAACCAATGCATGCATTGTACTGTTGGGGAGTTCCTGTGTAAAAAGGGTTTCTCTTGAGGCGGAGGATACTCGGGATTCCCTGCTTCGTCTGAGTTTGTCAATACTGCTCAGATGGCTTTTGGAGGGCGTCTCAGGAAAGCGCACTTCAGACATGGTTCCTGTCAAGAGTTCAATAAAATCTGTCAAGACCTTTGAGAAGGAGAAAAATGCACTTTCTACTGACCTCTTGCCGTAGATGGGCCTTCCTCCTGTTAATCCGTAAACGATTCAAATGGTGCAGTTCAACTGCGTTTCCGTGTCAGTTTAATCTGGTACAAGAGTACAAAATTTGAGAAAATAATTTCATGTTAGAAAGGGATTTAGGTACCTATGCAGTGTTGGATAGGTTACTAGTGTTTCCTGACAAGAGTTTAAGTTTTTAATGGATTTAGAAAACAAATCTACTCATTTATTTATTTATTATCATTATTTATTGATTATTCATCTGTTCATTTGATTGTTTTTTGTTGTTATTTGTAAATTTCCCTACTTATTTATGTTGTTACTATACTTATTTATTATTTATTTGTGTTTGTTGTGCACTTGGTAGTGAAGTTTTAGATCTCATTTTACTTCTATAATGACAATTAAAAGCATTCCATTCAATTCAATTCGTTCATATTCAATACGTCAAATTTGTTATTTTAAAGCAGCCAACTAATGTTTTGTTTTTGTTCTTTTCACCATATTTCGACCTGCGAATTAAATAACAACTAGGAGAGAAGGGTTGGAAAAATGACAATTTTCACGAATACATAAAAAAATAGAAAACTACGCGTACATTTATACGCTAATTACAAATTAGTGCAATTACTATTTTTATCGGTCAGATAGCCTAGAAGCGTCCAAACCATTTTATCGCCGACAAACCGTTCAAAATCACCTGGTTGCCACAAAACAGCTGCGACTCAGACGGACAAGGTTTTCAGAATAAAAGCTCGAATAACAGTTGACTTGAGAACTTTTCAGAGAAATTCATGTTTTATCTTCCATTGGATTAGGTCAATGCTTAGCATTGGTAAACGATTTTAAAAGTTTGTATAGTGCTACCGTTGCCTAGCTACCGTATTGTCAAACACTAGCACTAATCACCAAACCATTATTTCAAAATAAAAGGTTGGTAGGTAAACATTTGAATTTGAGTAACAACATCACACGTGAGTTTCATTGGAAGCAATTAATTCTAGATCTGTATAGTGTTACGTGCATTCATAAAGTAAAAAAAAATGGTAACTGCACACATATATTAGGCTTCAGATTTTATACTGAAATCTTGAGTCGCTTTGACTTTCGAGCAATAATGCTCAGATAATTTTATATATTTTACTGAACGTATCGGATTTGCCATGTAAACACGTGAATTTAATTGAATTCAATTGAAAGATTTATTGTCATATTGTACATATATGGGTACATATGATGTGATAAAACTTTTGAAATTGATAAAACTAGTGAGTCACATCTATCTAACTTATGTCTCAAAGCAAACTTTGGTAAACACAATGCAGCTTTCACTGGTCAATGTTCTTGGCACCAACACACTTTTCCTTTTTGAGAGAAGATTTTGCCATGTCTCACCTGTGAGGGTCCTGTTGTAGGCGATCAAGTGTCCCTTCCGGCAGCGGCCTTCAACACCTTGGTGACAGCCTCTGGGCGTCATGACAACGGCGTCCGGTCAGCTTGTGCGCGTCCCACTTGTAGACACTCGTCTACGGCGCTTGCTGTAGTGTGTTCTCCTGCTATTTTTTTCTTTTGGCTTGGAGTTGTCATTCATCACGATGGCATCCAATACAGCCGAGCCACCGGTGCCCGGCGCCACGGTGATTATGGCTGAGCTGCCCGCAGGTGCTGCCGTGTGTACCACTCTACCGGATCTCCTCTACCTACCCGAACTGGTAACTCCGTTCATAGCATGGTGTGCCAAAATCCAACCCATTTTTAATTGAATCACGCTTTCAATCTGCAAGTAAAACATATACAATTAGTTCATTTCTATTTCTCTGGCACTCTTGTTCCATATGAAATTATATCAAAGGCCATTAAAGATAGTGACGGTGCAATTGTCACGAGTGCATTTGTGTTTAGGTGTTGGGGGTTCTTGTTTGGATCTTGGTGGCATGCACGTTGGTGATTCCACCAAACCCGTTGGGCTGGGTGATGTTCGTGAGCGTCTTCTGCTTCGTTATGACGTCTTTGTGGAGCCTGGTGTTCCTGTGTGGTTCTCATTCTAACAAGAGCAGCTGGGCGGCAGCAGTGAGTATACATACTACCTGGGGGATGCCATTGGCCCTATTGAAATGTTTCACGTTGTCTTTCAGGATTTTGGCTACCACTTCTTAGCCGCCGTTTTCTACTTGAGCGCCTCCGTGGCCTTAGCCGGGGTAACGCTGGACATCCGGGGGGCCGGCAACATCCAGAACTACCGATTGGACATCTCAGCCGTGGTCTGTCACGCACACATGCTTTTTCTTTTGCATAGTTTCTTTGCTACAATAACTTCAAAAACACATTCACAAATGTATCCAATTAAGATATTTTAAGTCAACAATGGACCTAGATTTTTTTTTTTACTTTTATGTATATAACGATATTCCAAATTATATATTGGAATTTTATAGGTGCCATCAATTGACCCACCAGCAAGTTCATTAATAATTATTTAGATCATTGCAATATTTGCACGATTTCACCAATTTGGCATGTTAAAAAAAAAGTATAATAAATTGATTGCTAGTTGTTTTAGCAAAAATCTTAATTGTTAAACTGCCTTTGCTGGATCGGTTGGAACAAAAACAACGATGTTTGGACACCCATTTGAGGCCGAAAACGGGGGATTTGAACAATATTATCGATTCATTGAGGCGACCCTTTTGCACACGTGGAAAATACAGTAAACACATTGAACTGACTGGTGTGTGTGCGTGTGTATGTGTGTGTGTGTGTGTGTCTTCAGGTGTTTTCATACGTGACCACGCTGCTGTATTTTGTGCACGCCATCTTGTCGGCCATGCGCTGGAAGACCTTCTGATCTGGATCCTTTCTACCTGGCTATCTCACACACACACACACACACACACACACACACACACACACACACACACACACACACACACACACACACACACACACACACACACACACACACACACACACACACACACACACACACACACACACACACTTAGCGGCAATATAACAGAGATTATTTATCGGTATCCTGAGTTTCAGTAATGTGGTACTGATATGCCAACATATCGTGTAAAAAATGTCCTGTTGAGAGTTACTCTGGTTTGTCGATCACTTGGTGACTCGGCATCTTGTCATCAGACACCCTCTCCCCAAAAATGGTGTAATTTGAGCTCTCCTAACCGTAGACAACAGCTAAACATGATCCTGCACACGTAGTTTCAACCAGTGTTTTAAATAATGTATTGATGCATCGCCAACAAAGTGATGCATCTCCTTGACGACGAAAGGAATAACAAATATTTCCCAGTTTTCTTAAGCATATTTGGGGTTGGTTGCGACAAGGGAAGGAATAGTAAGCTTTTTTTTTTAAATACAAAAAGTGTTAATGCATTGCGACGAGTTGCAATATGAGGCCTCATAGAGGTATGCTTTAGTGGAAAGACAACAGCTAGTATAAATAATATTCATGTAAAGGGTGGGTTTTCAAAGTATTTAGTCATATACAAAAAATGAGAACCACAGATATATACGATAAGTGTACTGTTAATTTCTTACACCTCAGCTGATGGCACTTATGTGGGTGAAATACATACAGGTTCTTGCTAATAAAAATCAACACCAGATCAGTTAAAGTGTGTTTTCATTCAAAATTTGAATGCATCACAATGAAAAACAAGCTAATTGAGCAATGCATTGAACATTGCATTGTTAGCAGAAAAGGCCTTGCAGTCCCTGACAGTCCACCATAGTTTTTGCTATAATATTACTGAATGTTACTGACTCAAAATGGCCGATAAGTGTATACTACGTATATGTCACTATGGTGAAAATACTCGGACACCAATTAATGAAGTCACTTGAACTGTGTGGACCCGATCGGATGCCTGTGTTAAATTAGCAACAAAAACTAATAGAGCCAGAAAACAATTAAAAAAAAAAACTAATTCTATTGAGCCAAGTAAACGAGCGTAGCTAAAGTTTTGTCAAAATGATTTCATCACTTGGACGCTCATCATTTCTGGTCAGGCGGGCTAATTGACCTCTTCACACTCCACACCAATGGTGGCAGTACTGAGCCAATAAAGTGTTCGCCAAACGGACCACAAATAAGATGGTCGTCGCCGGTGAAGGAGTCGTGCAGTTGTGAAGGTGAATAGTCCCACATTTGTTAGTTTTTTTTCGAATCACTTATCTGTCACCGATTTTTGCTTATAGTTCTCAACGTCACACTAAAAAATCGTTTTCTGGTTGGAAGTTCGTTAAGCGTCGCGGCCGCGCTTTCGATTTATGTCACGATTCCATGTGCGTAATTTAACCCCCAAAATCGCCTTTGTAACGTGTACGTAACACATCGAACACAACTAATCATAATTGTTACATTTTTTGATTTGGTAAGTGTTGAAAATGAAAAAAAAATCCTAACCCTAACTACCCAAACATTATTTTGAAAAATAGGAATATTCTATTTACTTTTTCCATTTGGTATTTAACAAACAAAATATATCAAATATTTAAAGGTATTTGGCCAGTTTTGAGGTCAACAATGTCTCGATGTCGCGATTCGTTGTCTATCACAATAATTGACCAATTTTATACAATCCATTAGGTAACACTTGGCAACTTGATAAAAATGAGACATTTACATGACTTTCTTTTCCAAGGTGGCTTTTGGATCTGACGCCATGGGCGTGTGGAAAAACTACAAGGTCCTGATTGTGATGGGCACCAGTTTAGCTCTGATTCACACCGGGTGGTACCAGCTCAAGACCCACCCCCACCTCTACAAGAAGGTCCCCCTCGAGTCTGCTAAGAGCGAGTAGCGCAGGCGCCGTTTCCAGATGAAACCCGGCGGGTGGCTGCGACGCAACTGGCTGTGGGCGGCGGCCGGCTCGCTGCTGACCGTGCACGCCGGCATGTGGCTCCTGCAGCGCGCTGCCAAAAATTCAGTACGTGCACCCCGAAATCTGACGAGCCGTGAGGACTGAAATCCCAAGAGCTACCAGACTGGCCAAAGACATGATTTTTTTTCTTTTTGGACTCTCTCTTCAGCTATCCAGCTGTCGTTGAGAAAGATGTTTCACTGGACTTATAGCAAGTGAAATAAAAGCTCTCTTGATATGTTATCATTAGTAGATTGATTTTATAGCCCTGAATCACAAATTGTTGTTTTTCTGAATCATCAAGGAATTCATTGGCTGCCAACCTGCCCACTTTGAATTGATTGGGGTTGTCGCCACGTCAAAAGATAAGATAATGACGACTTAATGTCATTGCATTGACTTTGACGACAACCTTTTGGTAGGTGTAACGCTGGGAAATGATTTGACTTCTAGTTAAAAAAATTGAGTGGATGAATGTTGGCAGATGATTTGATATTGATAAAGTAATCTTTTGAGAAGTAAGATACTACTGTATTTTCTGGACTATAAATTGCATCAGTCAAAAAATGCATAATTAAGAAGGAATAAAAAAACAAGTCGCAATAGTGTAAATCGCATTTTAGTGGGAAATGTATTTGATAAAATCCAACACCATAAACATGTCATCTCGAAAGGCAATTTAAAATTTAAATAAAATAGAGAACAGCAGGCTGAATAAGTGGGTGGAACACTAACGTTACATGACTGACAAGTTTACCAAACTATCAGTTTCACTCCAAATCACAAGATGCAATAAAGCTTCCTATTTACGGAATTATCAAGTGGCTGGAGTATTTTGGTTAAGACTCCAGAAATGATGATAGGTATAGCATAATGTGTTAGTAATTTCACGCATAAATTGCAGCCCCGGCCAAACAATGAAAATAAAACGGACTTAATCCAAATAGTTTTTACCTCATTTGAATTTGACTTAAATTGGAAAATTGCCCCTACCAACATGGCCACCCTTCACTATCAGACGTCCAATGCAATTGAAGCGGTTGCCAGATCATTCGGTCACAGATTTTTCCAGTTTACAGTACAACGGTGAAAATGACTCAAATACAAAGACAATTAGTCCCAGTCTTCCCCTTTTACGCGATGGCCTTCAGTTCAGACTTACCGGTGACTGCGGTGATGGCGCCGCTGCCCATCCTAGTGATATTGGGGACGAAAAGGAGGCCGGATGCCCTCTCTATGCTTTCAATGGGAACCAAGAAATGTTCCAGAGGTATTTTGTCATCCACGGGCTCGTTGGGTAGAACGTAGGAACGGAGCTCAACGCCCGGGACACCCCGCCGTTCCAAGATCACCACCTGCAAAATAGCAGTCACATGACCAAAATAAGTTGAATCCTTTCATTTACCGACTTTTTTTGAACCAATTGATTAATTGTCTGTCATTGACAGCATTATATTTCAATCCATGTTGACTGGGGTTTGCCAATGAATGTTTGTTCATTCACTACCAGTGTTCATTGTGATGAAATCAAGCATTCACCACCAGTACTTCAAGTTTCAATATATTGTACAGCTATTGTTGTTAATGGCAGGGGAATGAGTTAAGTTTGGGTCACTTGATGTTTACTTTGGGTCACGTCCTGTACATTAAAACGAAGAAAAGACAAAAATAAATCAGATCATGCATCATTGCTAACACTGTATTCTAGATTTTTTATATTTTGACCTATTTTGTAATGTGATTATCCGGCCATAAGTTGTTTTTAATAGTTTAATCCTGACTGAAATACTATTTTTGGCCATCAATTTCACAGATTTTCTTAAGGGTCTTAAAACTAGCTGTCCACTGTATAATTTACAGTCAAATGTAAAATTTTGGCACCAATTGACGATGGACATATACAAAACGGGCACTGACCTTAAAGAAGTGCGTCGGCACAGCGACGTGATTCCGCCCTAGAACGCGATAATGGACGTAAAGTTTGCCATCGGCTTCCTGCCTGCAAAACACGCAAGCGCTCGGCCTTTAGAGAGTTCGGGGGATTGGGCGCAGGTTGGCTCACCTGGGCAGGTACAGTGGGCCTGTACATACGTAAACATTGGCATAATGTTTACTGAGTGAGCGACACAACTTCTCCAAATTGTTCCAAGCGTTCCGGTTCAGGTGAGGGTTCTGCACACAAACACGTTGACGTTGTACATTTGCCAACAGTTAGAGAGCCGCTTTCCAAAAATAATAAAAAAGATACGCGGGCCAACTTGAAGCCCTTACCTGAGGCGCGACATTGCTGAGGTAAAAGGTGTCACCCATGGCCTTCTGGCTCCACTTGTGATTGGCCGCTGCTGCCATGTGACCCCTGTCCAGCCCACTTCCCTTGTAGTCGGCATTAGTGGCCCGATGGAACACGTGGACGCTGTGCATGCAAACGTTAATAAACTCGCCCCAATGTCACTCACCAGCAATGACCCCAACCCCGCTGACCTGTCGTCCTCCTTGAAGTCGCAGTTATTCCTGTCGGCCGTCCCGCCGAGCGTGTCGCCGGCGATCCGCTCGATGACCCACGCGGGCGTCCTGGTCCTCGGGTCGTACGAACTCACGTATGATTCTCGCGTCCGAATATTGGAAAGGGACGGAAAGCCGTACTTCATCACGGCACCCCCGCCAATACTGTGACTCAACTACAACAAACATAATAATTTCACTAAAATTGTATCCATTATATAAATACTCCAAAAAAGTTAGCAAATAAAAAAAATATTTATATATAATATATGTATATATTATATATATATTTATATAATTAAATGATGTATTTTAAAGGATTTTCTGTGCTATTGGCGATGAACGATGTCCAATGATGTGGCCCTAAAAAATTAATTAGAATTATATGTCTTTGACAGGCAGTAAGTAAATAGATGTTTTTAAATTGATAATATAATCCCGAAAGCCAGTTTGGTTTCAGGTTTTCCCGATTTCGAGCTCCGCCAATTCTAGTCAATTAGCCAGCCAACCATCGGGCGTCTGAGCGACGGGACATACCGTCAACCCGGAGTCAGCGTGGACACTCGGGACCGGGACCACGGGAAGGTCCAGGAGAGCGACTCCCGGCTCTTCCTCTTGGCCCCCCGACGGCCTCCATAAGCGAGCTGCCGAGAAGCCGAGAACCGCTCCTAGACCAAGTGACAAGGTCGCCAACTTGCGGCTCATGCTTTCGGCGGGTGACCCAACGCAGGTCGCTCTCCGATGTCGTCACCACTCGCCGGAAGTCTTAGAGAACAGTCTCTTGCAAACGATCTTCAATTTATTAACAACAAAAAAGTATTAAAATATCAGAATATGTCTACCATATGTGAAAAGAAGCACAGCGTGCTTAGTTTATTCTTATTTGTTTCTTTTTTTCGTTCCAATATTGTTTGTAGTAGTAATACATAATTATAGTGTTTGTTTAAAAAAAATCTTAGGTCTGGTCTATAAGGCCGACGGAGACGGGCGTCGTCATTCATCGGCCATTTTGAGTCAGAGCCATTTGAGTATATACTACGTATTAACATTGTATAGTCAACTGAGCGTGCGCTACAAAATAGCTCGAGATTGCTCTGTTTTCTACGTCGAATATATTAGGATTTGATTTGATGTTCACTAATGATGAACACATTGGATGTTTGATTGGACGCCATACGATTGGAGGTCACGGGCAACAAGTGGTCCTTGTTAATAGGTAGCCTGAAGATACGTCGGGCAGCTGTTCTCGGCCCTTTCAGCTCTTTGGTGTGTTGATGGAATGTGGGGCAGGAAAAGGAAATAAGACAACACCAAAAAAGGAAATTAAACTTGCATTCCCAATTGAGCCCGGCTTGCCTGCTGATCTGGCTGACTGGTCGGGGTGCCCTCACAACACCTCAGAAGCAACAGTTCTTTATCTTCAACTGCTGTCAGTGTAACAGGCTTAAAAAGTATACCGTATTTTCTCGCATATTGGCCACCTCTACGTATAAACCCTTAAAATTGGCTTAAAATCGTATAATTTTACGATTTCTCTCGTATAAGACGCCCCCTGATTCGCAATTTTCAGGAGGTAGGACAAATGTCTTATAGGAATTCAGGGATTCATTCACAGTGGTTTATTAGGATTCTACTATGTATCGTCTTGCAAGCTAGTGAAGCGAAATGTCCTCATTTTGGTAGGCAAAATATATGTAATTTCCCCTAGCTTTGTTATGAAAGAGATTAAAAAAAACCTAAACACAAGAGAAATTTGCCTTTTTCTCCTCACAATGTACTTAAAAGTTATTCTATGATATCAGAGAAGTATCGCTCGATCCCCGAAAACAACCATATATCGGCCCGCCGATATACCGGTCGACATTTAGTAGTTGCGGTCACGCCGAGCCGCCGTCTCGTGGTAAGATTTGCCTACTTCCCTCCGCTCGCTTGGGGACTGCGTAGAGGGAGCTCCGAGGATCGTCCGGGGTGGCCATGACCCGCCACGCCTCGCCCATCAACTCTTCCGGGGCATCGTACTCGGAAGCTGCCGGCTCTTTAACTCCGGGCATGTCGTAAATATGTTCGTCTTTCCCTCCGGCGAGGCATCTGGGGGTGTTCATCGCCTCCGAGTATGTCGGCGGCACTGGTAAGGACAACTTGGAGTACGCGGCGTCCAATGCCAAGTCTCCGAATCCCGCCGCCACCTGTCAGGTCAGACAGGCAGCTAAGCATGTCACGTGACACGCTGCGGACGCGTACACTGACCTGAGCGGCGGAAGGCCCGTGGTGGCCTTGCGGCCGGGGCGGCAGGGGGGGAAGGTTGACCTTGCGGGAGGGGTCCCGCCCGGTCCGCTGGAGCCCGATGGCCGCTTCCACCACCCGGAATAAAGCGTGACCTTCTTTGGTGTCAAACTCAAAGTTACCTTCGCCGGAGACGCAACGACGACCCGCCTCTACCGCGAAGGAGGTCTGAAAGATAGCGTGTTAGAGCACTCACAGCGGTCGAGTGGTTAGCTCCCTGTGTTACCTTGTCGCGGCCGTAGCGTCGCAGGAACTTGTAAGGCCAGATCAGCAGCGTGACGCCTCGAGCGTCCAGCAGGTGAAGCGCATCCACTGAAGCTCTCAAAACCACGTTGCCGTGCAGGCCGCATTGTTCGGACCAGCGAGTGGGACGCACGCGTACTTGGAAGTCGCCACCTACGCATGTACCATTTTATACAAGCAACCACATTTACACACAGACAGAAAAGTGTGGTTCAGCGTATGTGAGTTGCAATGACATTGACTTCCTATTTTGAGACCAGACTTCCTCAAAAGGGTATACGGGCTAAATGATAGGCTCATATTGGGTGAGCTACATTCCCATAAAAGACCATGCGTGCGTGCATTAGCCTTTCATGGGGCACTCGTTTAAATACTATGGTTTAAAAAAAAAACAAGAATCAAGTTGATCAGAACCACAGTCAGTTTCTTATGAGAGTGCCTGAATAAATAGCAGCTCACCCAAATCAACAGGATGTTGGCAGCCCAATCATGAAGCAAAATGAAACCAAAATGAAATACTTGATTACAAAACTCAGTTTTGCTCATGCTGTCTTAAAAAATACAACATGCTAGTGCCAAGCCTAACATGCACTAGCAGCCAGCATTATATACACTAGCAGATAGCATAACATATGGTAGCGGCTAGCATAACATAGGTACACTAGCGGATAGCATAACATACGATAGCGGCTAGCATAACATAGGTACGCTAGCGGATAGCATAATATACGCTAGCTGGCACCCTATCAAGAAGTCCAATGTATTGACAAAAACTGAAAATATACCCGCAAATGAGACTGCGCCCTATAACATGGTGCATTTCATATATGGTGATTCATTATTTATTCAAATTTGGCAGGTTTATTTAACAAACAGCCTTTACTTTTGCCCAATTAACCGATTTATTAATTTCCACTTCTACACAGTCACTTTAAGAGTCACTTTTTGAATAACTGTCCACTATAGGAACCAATTTCTTAGGAAAAGGCCTACTGTCCAATTTAGTTTAAAAGAGAAGAGCATTAATACCCTGATTAAAGAAAAAAAAAGAAACGGAAAAACATGTTCTTTTTTTAGCTGTGGTTTCTGCATGTGGTTTCCGCTTTCACGCATGCACACACAAACACACACAAACACACACAACGTACACACTACCTTCAGTAGTCTTAGTGGTAGTGGTGCTGTACAAAGCGTTGTCTTTCATGCCTTCTTGTTCTAGCGGTTGTTTTTGTTGCTCCTCCCAGCTCACCTGCTCACACACAAATAACACCATCATCAGCTAGCTCAAGGGTGGCAAACACGCAGCTCTCGAGCCACATGCGGCTCCCGGCCAAAATGTATCTCTTTGCTCTTTATCCATTTTTTTAATATACTCTCTGGCTCTTTGCCTTGTTTCATGTTTCTCTTATTTTTATTCTCTCTTAAAACACACGCAAATTCATCAGGGCCCATTGAAAACAAATAAAAACGTAAGGCACTCGTGCCCTGACATATTTTACGGGTGGCATGGTGTACGTGTGGTTAGCACTTATGAAATAATAATAATAAAATGACAAAAATCTGCACCCACGGGGGCCCTTATGCCCAGCCCTGGTCTAAACCAATGACCATGAAGGAAATACTTGCGCACATACGGGAAAGGCCAGTTGACAGAGTGTGGTGGTCCAGTCTGCCACGTGATCAGCGTGGGCTGCCAGGACCACCACCTTATCCACTGTCTCCAGCAAGAAGGGGGCGGAGTCAGCGGGACACGCCTCCACACGGACGTCGGTGCTGACCCGGACCAAGTCTGACAGACGGATCACCTGAAAGGAGGGACGGAGGATTGGCTTATTAACCTTTCCTGCACGAATGATGTATTTTTATTACATTTCTATAGAACCGTTTTCAATATAAATTTCATTTTTTTGAATAACTACCACGACCAATGTCCCTTTGTTTAAATTAGGATGGCCAAAAGATGGACAGATGGACAAACCTTGATGTTTTTGTGTCCAGCTCGATGCTTCTTTTTGCTGCCGTCACCACCCCCGTCTTTAATTTCCCACAATTCCAGGCGAGAGATGGATGAAGAACTCTCTCGGTAAAGGACACACCACATGCTCTTCCACCTCTGCGTTACAAGCAGTTGAAAATAAATGTTATTCATGATTTTTTTTGGAGGGGGAATGGCCAAACAAACAAATACATTGGAAGTCATGATGAAGTCTAAAATCTAAATAGAGAATAAAGCCCTATAATGATCTTAATTTGATGTAAATGTGAGATTTTCTCAATAATGCTCATTTTAAAGGAGGCGGTTCAGCCTTCCTCTTCTTGTAATATTAACACTTTAATCTTGTAATGTTACAACTGTAAACCCGCAATAATAGGATTTTCTCTCATCTTTAATATTACTAATTTAATTTTTTTTTTATCGTGATATGACTAAAATAATATAAAATAATGACTTCATTTTGTGACTGTAAAGATATTATATGCATTATGACATTTTCCTCATAATATGAGTTTAATATTATAACTTTAACTTATATTCTGATTTTATAGTCATAATATGGATTCATTCTCATTTGATGATGACTGTTTTCTTTTCCTTTAATTTATTTACTCTCTATAGTAAGACTTTTAACCTATAAAATATTAGAATTTATGACTTTACTATCATGATACTACATCAACTTTTTTCTTGCATTACTGTGACCTAAAATTTGCAATACTAAAACAGATGACTTAAAAATATAATTTTCATAGTAGAGCCTCGGCCTCACAGCGGGAGACCTGGGTTCAAATCCAGGTCGGACCACTTGTGTGGAGTTTTGCATGTTCTCCTTGGGCCTGCGTGGGCTTTGTCCGGGTACTCCGGTTTCCTCCCACATTCCAAAAACATGCATGGTAGGCTGATTGGACACTCTAAATTGCCCCTAAGTATGAGTGTGAATGGTTGTTGGTCTCCTTGTGCCCTGCGATTGGCTGGCCACGAATTCACCCGCGTTTGGCCCAAAATCAGCTGGGATAGGCTCCAGCATGATCTACCAATAGACCACCCGAGGAAAATAAAAGTATCTGAATCCCCCCGAGCCACCTTACCTGAAATGACACTCCTCGTAGGATCAATTTTGAGCCTTACCTTTCCAAACTTGTGTTGTTGAAGGTAAACATTTCCTTCTTTCTTCACATCCACGTCCATTTTTTGCCGTCTTGGTCGTGAGTCTTTTCCTGCTTTGACTTCCTTTTCTTATGTCCTTGCTGCTCTTCTTCTCTTCTACACAATCGACACACGTCAGCATTGCCACTTCCTGTCTTACGCGTCAGAATATACGTTGCAAAGTGCAAGTACAAAACAACTGAACTTGGTTTGTGAAAAGGACGGATGTTCAAACTTTTTTCTTCTTGCAGCCACTTTCACAATAATGGAAAGATGCAAAGGCCAATTTGAAATCCTTTTAAAGCACTTGCATTTGTTCAACATGACGAGATACAATATATATTGTACAGCATTAATATATGTGTGCGTGTGTGTATAAATACATTTAAAATGCATAGACCTTTACATACATGAATACAAACCTAAATGTATGTAATATAAAAAGTACATTTGATTCTATAAGTTTATTTATATATATAAATATAATGAAATATCTACTGAAATGTAGGGGGTGTACTCACTTTTGTGGGATGCTGTACCTTATGATCTGTGTTTTTGCTGCTAAAGGAAGCAAAAAAATGTATTTTTTATCGATGTCCTCCCAATCTTATTTTTGCTAAAAAATATTAAAATATTTAGGCCTTTATGGTGTCCATTTTGTGACGGGCGGGCGGGCGGCCAATGGGAAGCGAGGTCAACTCCTAGTCTTCAGTCTTGGTCAAGGCTATCGCTTGGCTCTTCCGCAAGAGGCACGTGATTGGCCAAGTAGGAGGAGAGCTCCTCTGGAAGACACAAATTGGACTTCACACAGATCTTACGTTGAAAAAAGTTAAAGTATGCAAAATCTTTATAACAATATCTGCTCTACGGAAAGTATATATGATTACTACATTTTTCACGTTATATTATGACATTAATGGTGTATAGCAATATAAAATTACATATATTATTATTTCTTATCGTAATATTACACGATTGTTTTGAGTTATTTTTTCTTGTAATTTTATCATTATAATAGTGCAACGAATATGACAATTCTCATCATATTTTGAATTTTTCTCCCTAGTATGACAATATATGACTGTATTCGTATAATACTGCACAAAATTACATAGCATTTCAACTTTTTTTCATAATATCACTCATAATATTATAATATGTATGATTTAACTGTCATAACATTGACCTTTTAAGTATGACTTTTTTCTTGTAATATTGCCTAAAACAACTTGACCTTGTAATATTACTTAAAATATGTAACATAAAGTTAACCTTTCAATCTTACTGTAATATGACCTATGTGTGGATTTATTCTTATATTATATTAAAATGACAACCATTATCAGAAAATCTTATGTAGGGATAAGACATATAATTGTTAGGTGAGGGGTCAAAGGTCAGAAAGCATCATCAACCAACCTGCCGACAGGACAGCGAGCACGGCGGAGGCGGACACTGAGCCCAGGCTGTTGCGGGCCACGCAGCGATAGGTCCCCGCGTCTCCTGGCTCCGCCCCTTCGATCTGCAGCCAACTGGACAGCTCAAAGCGTAGCGGCCCGCCGCGACTCTGCAAAAAAAAGCCTGAGATGAACGCGGGGTTCGGCCTTAATCGTACACAGCGGCAGCGGGCATCACCTGCACAGAGATATGCGGGTCGTCTCCGGGCAGGACGGCGTCCCGGGGTCGTTCCTCACTCGCTCCGTCGTCCACGCCGTCCTTCCGCCACTCCACGGCCGCCATGGGGAATGCGAAGACCTCGCACAGGAAAATTAAATGGCTGCCACTTCCATTCACTTGGTTTTTTGGGGCCACTTTGATGATGGGGACTGAAGAGGACAGTTTTATGTTCAGCATATCCGTAGAGACTTAGTTTTTCCTAGAACTCCCATTGTAGTTTTTCTTTAAAAAGTTTAAAATGATTGTATTTTTGTTCCAATAAATAAACTGATGAATAATTAATCATATAATTATAAACTGATGTCAAAGGAAATCACTAACTTTCCAAAGCCAATTTCAAAATGCATTCTGGGAAAAGTATTTCTATTGAGGTTAATGTCAAAAGCAGACGCAAATCCAACTGATACGAGGAAACAATGTAATGTACACCAGAATATGTCAGACAAAATAAGGTACTTTAAACACATTTTAATGTTATTTGACTGTTTTTAGAATTATGTTGTTGGTTTTGAATGTACCATATTTTCTGCACTATAATGCACACCAGAATATATGGCACTTTCAATAACTGGCCCATTTTCAAACTGTTTTCATATGTAACGTGCAGTAGTACTAGTAGAAGCAGTAGTAGTAGTAGTAGTAGTAGTACGTAGTAGTGGCTAGAGATGCATTAGCCATCTACTAGGTGGCGCTACCGTTGAAGAGAATTCCACGCCTTGATTAACCAATATCGTGTCTTACCCGTTTTGCAGGGACCCGTCCCTTTCTTCTGAAGTTTGGGGTCGGAAAAGGCGGCTTCCCTTAAGTGGCAAATGTTTGAATAGGTCACTCCGTCACTGCCACACACCGCCTGCCGTTGCTGGCACACGCACACCTGCTCCTCCTCGTCCTCTTCCTCGTAGTCCTGCCAAAGGGGTGTCGTAACATTTACTTTACACTTACTTGAGTAACTTTAGGAGAAAATTTACTTTAAAGAGTAGTTTAACCATGCATACTTGATACTTATACATGCTTAGACGTGTGAAGAATAAATACTCATCTTACTCCCCTACTTTGGGCTACTCCCCCCCACCCCATCCTAAATTTGATTCCTTTTTTTTTTTTTTACCAGAGATGCTCTTAATGGATGCATTCGTTTCACAAATGGACATTGTAACAACTGGTTGGGGTTAACATGTTATTAGTGTAATAATTACACTATAAATATATTGAAAAGTATTTGGAAAGTTTCAGAATTTGCACATCACTTTATGTATTTGTATGCCTTATTAAATAGTTAAACAATGACTAAGATTGGGCAGCCCGGCGCATAAGTGGTAAGTGCATCTGCCTAACAGTGTGGTTTCCTTCCACATCCCAAAAACATGCATGGTAGGCTGGTTAGACACTCAAAAAAAATGTTACTTCAACTTATATATTTCAGTAGACTACTTTGACTTTTGCTTGAGCAATTTTCTTTCGAAGCAACGCCACTTTGACTGGAGTCATACTACCCCATTACCCGTTTATGACCCACCTCTGGCTGGTGGTGGCGTCTGGGTTCCACCTGGCAGCGCATCCCGTCCCCGCAGAGCCCGAAGAGGACGTTTTCCCCTCCTGGGTCGCAGACTTGACCCTCCAGGTTAGCGCACTCGGAGCAGCAGCCGCAGCGGTCCAAGACCACGCCGGCCCGGCAGCCAAGCGGCCCCGCCGGGCACAACTCGGCTTGGCATGGTCCGCAGTCGGGCTCCATGGTGCCTGCCGACTCCTGTTCGTCCAGGGACCGGCACGGACGCGGGTTCGGACAGAGAACCAGAAGCAAAAGTGCAACTGCCAGCGACATGCCCCACTCCTGCAAAAAAAAAAAAAAAAAAAAAAAATCCGACTGGTCCAAAATAGAAAACACAAATTCCTAAGTTTGTTGCTTCAAGTTAACAACAGCTGAGGCGCTCGTTCTCCGCACGTGTTAAATCAATGCTGCAACATCAGACATTTCCTGTGTGACCCTTCAGATTAAATGCCACACCTCGAGGGTTATGATGCTGCTTAATTTCTGGTTGATTGGGCTAAAATGATGTACTTTTCCCCATTGTTTTTCAACCAGAATATAACCAAGCTACGTGGAAATATGGCCCACAAAAGAAACTTAAATTCAGCAAAAAATTTGGTTGCATTTCTCAACTTTAACACCAGATGGGAATATACACAAAAGTGTCTCTCCGTTTTGAAATCAATGTAGGGAACTTTAAAATTTTACTATTTTGTTTTACATTAAGGGTGTTAAAACTAGGACTCGCAGGCCAACTGTGGTCCGCTACCCAATTTTTACTGACCTGCAGCAAATCTTAAAAATATCATTGATTGATTGGACATCGATTGTGGCAATAGCAGCCAATGAGTTAATACTTGGAATTGAATACTACGTACCTTTAAAAAAAATAATTAAGAAGTATCTTTTCGCCAGTTTACAGTAGCCAAGTGTAAAGGTGGTGGCTGAAAATGGTACTGCAACCAATATGAAAATATTGAAGCGCATCAAATTTGGATGAAATTGCTAGTAGTTAATGTTTTGTATCTCAAACTTTTATCACAGTATTGTTATATTTCAATTAGAAAAAACAAAGGCTAACTAACATAAATCATGTGTAGTATATATAATCTTTGCATATTATCACTTGTTAACACACAATCACTCAATCAAAAACATTTGGACGCCTGGACAAAAAAGAGAATCTTTGTCAATATTTCGGCTTTGCTCTTCCGTCTTGAAGCATTTCCAAAAGAAGGGGGAGCTCCTCGCGACCTCTTTTGGGGTTTAGATGTCTGCAAATAGCACAAATGTTAGGTTGTGGCATTTTTTTGTGGTCCACCGCTGCAGCCAACTACTGAATTCCGCTGCAACTCTGGAGACAAACTTTGTTTTTAAACTTTTTGGACAAACCAGTGATCAAAACAAAGCTAGTTGAAAGCTTTTCATTGGTCATCGATGTGGAGGGTGTCGAATGCCACCTTCTTCCATGTGTAGCTGTTGTATTTAATGTTTTTCTCACAAAGCCATTTGATGTATTGGCCAGCCCATTGGGTCAATGATTAATCTTTTTTTCAAGATAGGCCGATATAAGCCAATAAACACCTGACATGTCAGGATGACTTCATGTTCACTGGTTGAATGTTTTTGTGGCTAGACTCTAGAGCAGGGGTAGGGAACCTATGGCTCAGGAGCCATATGTGGTTCTTTTTTTCATGGGTGAATATGGCTCTCCGCTAATCTGTGAGGTAAAATATGGAAACAGCTGGTGAGAGCGCTGAGTCGGGATGCACCAATAGGAGCGTCACATTGGCACTGTGGCATAGACACTACCACTAACTGTCCTTTTTATAATATTTTTTTTCCATTATACTCTTCTGCATTGATACTCATTGATTAGAAACAGCTCTAATAAACTTGGAACTTTTCTCTAATAATAGATGGCAGTTTAGTGCCCCCAGCGTGTCAATATGTGAACTGCATGTCCATTCTGATTCAATGCTCCAATTAAAAAAGTAAAAAAGAAAGGTACTCCAATTAAAAAAATAGAATCACAATTATTTTTTAAATTATTTTTTAAATCAAGTAATTTTAAATGACGTGAAAATAAAATACATTATTTTTCGTTTTTGTATGATAATGATATATAAACTGAGTATGATGAAATCGGGACGGACGAAGTATATTATCATTGATTGAGAATAACTTGGAAAATGGAAATTGATATTAATAGTGACAGTGATTCCTTGGCTTCGTGTAATATTTATTTGTGTGTGTTGTGCATTGTTTGTTGGACGGTGTTACTTTCATTTAGTGTGTTATGCGGAAAAAAGGAAAATATATGTACTACTCACTTTTAATGTGACTAAATCAGGGGCTTGTCCAATGACAAGCTGCGGACGCCATCCGCTTCCAGCCAATCAGGTATCACCACGACCGTAGAAAACTCCTCGACAATACGTAGTTAGTTTTGTCGCAAGAAGATCTTCGCCGTGGCTTGGTGGGCAAAAATTTGATAATAATCTTCGGGCTGTCTCTGGAGACCCGAATTTCGACAAACATGGTGGTAATATCATCGGCAAGCGGTGGCGCCCACAAGCTCATTCTAATCGCCGGGAAGCAGAGCAACGAAGGCGACGGCTGCTCGACATCGAGCTTCGGCCACCCTGTCTCGGACACCGAGTCGAGCAGCTCGGCGGGGCCGACAGTGCGTAAAAGGCAGCGGCTCACACACTTGAGCCCCGAGGAGAAAGCATTAAGAAGGTTCATTTTGGTCTCATCTTTAAATGTGTGTGTGGGAAAACCTAAGCGTTTCTATGAAGATTTGTCAGAAGCGGAGGCATATGGCATCGTTCGGCCCAAAATGGCGATGACGTTTAACCCTCCGTGTAAAAAAGTAGTCCCCGTTGTTATTGTCGTTAAATGTGTCGCACTTACGCTCTATTAGTCCCTTTGTTTTATTTTAAATGAATGGTCTTTTTTAAAAATCTTCACTCGCTTTGGGGGTCCCTTTTCATGTTTAATTTATGTACTTTGGTATGGTAGTACAGTACGTTGTCGTTTGTCCAAAGTTGATTTCCAAGTCATTTTAAGAAGAATGTGATTGAATCGAGTTATTGGAGACCAATGAGGAACTCTGGAACGATTGGATTTTATAAACCTGTTTATCCGGACGGAGTAGGCCCGACTGGGAGGACTTTAGCATTGACGTGCCTACGTGGCAAAGATAACTTGCGAAAACAGCACTTGCAACCTCATACGTCAGCTGTTTGGGATTCCAACCTCATGCCCCCTTGCGGCCAGTTTAAGAAATACATACATGCACTCACTGAAAGTTGGTTGCGTATTTTTTAAAGCCTGACCACACACATCATGAAATAAATGACTAACTTGAGCTCACCCTTCCACTTTGCAGGAAACTAAAGAACAGAGTTGCAGCCCAGACTGCCAGAGACAGAAAAAAAGCCAAAATGGGTGAACTGGAACAGCAGGTCCTTGAATTGGAACTTGAGGTAATTCTGGTCACGTTGATTGGAATGGCAACATCTATTGATCTGTGGAGAAAACACAACTTTAGAAGAAGGCGGACAAAGGTTTTTCTTTTTGTTACAGAACCAAAAACTTCAAATTGAGAATCGTCTCCTCCGGGGCAAAAACAATAACCTGCTTACAGAAAATGATGAACTGAAGCATAGACTTGGACTGTGCACGCTCGACACAAAGGAGAAGGTATGTCTCAAGCGTTGGAGTAGGGCGGGCCCTAAAACCTTGGCAGACTCATTCTGAACGCTATTTTCAAATGCTTCCTATTGCTTCAGGTTGTAGCGTCCAGCGGGAAAGAAACAGGCTTGGGAATCGGGTCTTCTGAGTCCGCAGCACTCAGGCTACGTGTGCCTCTGCAGCAGGTACAGACCCAGCAGTTCCAAAACCTGAAGACTTCTCAATGGATACAGCTCTTCCTGACAGTGCAGACAATGAGGTTGGTGTGCTAACAGACCGTACATCAAAGAAAATATACCGCATATTCGCCGCAAAAAAAGGACAATTAAGGGAAAGGCTTATGTGCAAGACAATGCGGTCATTTATTTCAATATAGAGAAAAGAAAAACAAAAAATGCTAAATTAAATTTTGATGTGTGAAATGCAGCTCGAATTTCTTTGGCTGCACCGATGTAAGTTTATCTCACTAATCAGTTCTCACCACCTTTGTCACTAGTCTGATCTACTCCTGGGCATGCTGGACATCCTTGACCCGGAGCTTTTATTCACATCCTGTGAGCAGCTCCAAGTTGATGGGGGAAACCAAGTATTTGCCGCCTCACCTGCATCTCTGGGGACGGCATCAATCAAGCTGGAGGCCCTTAATGGACTAATCCACTTGGATCACATTTACACCAAACCGGCAGAGGTCGCCGAGGCAGATGATGATGATGATGATGACGATGAAGATGATGATGATGATGACGACTACAACCACAACGGAATGACCGTTTCCTTCCCAGCAGATGAAGTGGTCGTTGAGGAGGAGGAGGAGGATGATGATGATTCCGTCAAGGATGAGCCAGAGGAATTGATCATCTCCAGACAGATGGATGAATTCCTTTGCACGGCCACCATCGCCATCTCCTCCTCGACGTCCAGCTCGCCATCTCTTAGCGGCAAGGAGACTTGCCTGGCGGATAACTACAGCGATTCTGGATATGAGGGCTCCCCGTCCCCTTTCAGCGACATACCGTCGCCACTGTGCTCAGTGAACCCGTGGGACAACATGACCAGTGAACTTTTCCCGCAGCTAATTAGCTTCTAGCGCAGCGTCTTATAAATATATTGGCAAAGATATTGTTACACCACCCCAAAAATATGGCGTTGAAATTAAGATCTGATATCCAAACCATTTTAAAGGGGCTAAGCAAATGAAGTCTACATTACAATATTTGATTGGGCAAAAAAATGTTCAGATTCCAATCGGACTCCTCTTTAAATCCAATTTTATTTTTTTTGGTGCCGATGGTTTACTTGTTAAGAATGGGACATATTTTTACCTTACCTGGCTAACATCATTTAGGAACAAACAGCACCTTGAAATTTTTACATATAAAATTATGGAACTGTTTATACCCAAACTTGGCTTTTAGATGGCATTTGCTTTTCAGTAAAGTCACATGATACTTTTAGCTGTATGAGAAACTGAGGGACACAAGGTGATTGAATATAACTTCCACCCTTGACTATATTTTACACTTATGTGCATAGTCAAATTTCATGTCCTGGCATCTAACAAAAAGGCACATTTGCTCCAGTTCACTTTACAGCAGGTCTGTACTGCTTGCCATGCCACAATGGCACTTGGGAGTTGGAGCTTGGGTCAAAGTTGCTATCCAGTATTGAAATGGGGAAGGGATTATCATGAGGGGGGGTCTGTTAATATTAAATATAAAATATTTATTTGTATTTTTGGGTCGCTGTATGTCTGTCCGCATGAATGCTAGCTTTTAAATGTTGGCCGCTGTCTTTGTAGTCGTCATTACTGCATTAAAAAATTGCATTGCATTTTGTATCTTTAATGATTGGGTCATTTCACACACCCTCACTCATTGCATTGGGATTTTATTTGATTTAAAAAATGTCAGGCCAATTTATCCATCCATTTAAAACAAGGCAATGCAAAGTGAAAGCCCAGAAACTTTGAGGGCAAAAAAATCTTTCTGAAGACTGTTTAAGAGTGTGTTCCGGCCAAATAAGACAGGAAGTACAATGACTTCACACTTTGTTTTTAAGAGATTATATTTTCTTACTTTGTCACATCACAGCTTAAAACCTGAGTGAAGGGCAACCACACCGCCTGTCAGATTGTGATAACGCACGCAGGACAACCCTGCATCTTCCAACATGTCCTTAAACTCCTCCTGCACACAAATGCAGAAGGGGAAAATGAAAAAAAGCTCAATCATACAAACATAATATGGACATTGTCACTCACCTGAGCGGGAAACTTGCGGATGCTTTCTACCAAGTACTGGTACGACTTCCAGTCGCCAGCAATCACCTCGCCCAGAACTGGGATCACCTGAAAGCTGTATGCGTCATAAAGACTGCACCCAAAAAATAAAAAATAAGATAACCAGTACACACTGAAACATACTGTTTCTTTTTAGTTGATGTACCTGGCCAAGAATGGATTGGTTACTTTACTGAACTCCAAACACATAAACCTGCCACCAGGCTTCAGGACTCGATATGCTTCCTGCAGGGCCTATAAAAAAATTATAATCAAATAAAACAAGACCAAATGGTCGTAAAGTATATTAAATGTTCAAATTTGGCACATCAGTTGTTAAACATGGTTCAAGATAAAGCCATAATAGTCCCCCAGAATCGAAAAACATTGCAATTTTGCGAATTTGGTGACTTTTTAACTAAGCGGAACGACAAATTAGAAAAGCTTACCAGATCAATGTGTGTGACGTTCCGAATCCCAAAGGCGATGGTGTAAACGTCAAACTGCTCATCGTCGAACGGTAGCTCCTCAGCGTCGCCCACCACCCACGACAGATCTCACACACAGACACACAACCCCACACACACACCAGAAACATTAGTTGAGAGGCAAATTTTGGCTAAAATAAAGCCAACATCAAAGTTATTTAACAGGAAATAATCCTATTTTTAGGCACCATGCTCCGACTATGGCTCCACCATACTTACTAGCATCGACGCTCATATGGCGAGCTTTCTCTTTGCCCACTTTCAACATCTCTCTGTTTATGTCACAGACCACCGCTCGGGATTTGGGCTCTTCGGCTTTGTCGTCGTCAGAAATGTCGGGCATGGAACCCACCAGGCGTCGGTCCCGTCGCTCTTTTTGTGAAGTGACATAATCCAGGAATCGGAAGGCAATGTCACCTGCAATGGAACATTAGATTATTAGATTAGCATATTTTCTCGCATATAAGCCGCCTGGCGGTAAAAGCCGCACCCTCAAAATTTAAATTAATTCATTCAAGAACACTGATTAGATGCAAACCGGTTAAGGGTGTACCCTGCTTCCCACCTATAGGCAGCTGGGATAAGCTCTAGCACCGTCACTATCTTCATAAGGACAAGCAATACGGGCAACTCAGGAAATAAATCTTATTTCCAGCCCTACTTAGAATGCTAGTTCCGCTGCCTCAATTTGAGCTGGTAAAAACCCTACTTTTGAAGTCAGGAAATCATAAAAATTGCACACCTGTTCCACCAGCCACATCCAAGAGACACGCCCCTGGCTGGGGGTGCATGGCGTGCAGCAGGATGTCCTTCCACAGACGATGGACGCCCAGGCTCATGGCGTCGTTCATCACGTCATACTTCTGAGCCACGTTCTCAAACACTTTGTAAACTATGAACAGAGGAACAAGTTTTTTCAAAGCTTCGATAAGTAAAAATCAAGGGTTTTTGAGAACACTTAAAACAGAATTTAATGGCAAAAATACGGAAATGACCTAAAGTAATGTACTTTTTGTAGTACGAGCTCTACTTGTAGTGGTACTCTACTTATTTCATCGAGTACTTATTTATTACTTAATGACTATTGATGGCTATTATTTATTTGTGTTTGTTATTATTTGTGCTCTTCGTGCTGAAGGTTAAAATCTGATTAAACTTGTATACAATGTCAATAAAAGCATTGCATTCAATCCCGTGTTATATTCTGCTATTTTATTAATAGAAAATAGTTTTAAATAGCCAAATGCATGGTTAAGTCATTAAAGAGTACAGCTGTTGTTAATGACATGATCAATTTGCCGTTTACACGCACGCAGTCTCAAACAATTTTATAAATCAATCGCAAACCGTGTTTACAATATGGGGAAATTAAATACTAAAGGCATCAGTTATTTAAAAAGAGTTCAAATAAAATTCCAAACAAAAACGGTATTAGTAATCTTCTGGAAGCTGTCATTGCAGGCAAAAGCGTCCCCAATAAGCATTAAATGTGTCTGCTTACCCTTCTTAGCTTTCTCGGCTTCCGGGACAGTCTCGAAGCCGAAATGAGTATTTTTCTCTGCGGTTGCATCACTCAAACTTCTGCAGGACGGTCGCGTCCAGCAGTGGGACAACAGGCGTCCATTGGCCGCCACGGAGAAAGGGACAGACGCGGACAATTGCCAAAATACATTACGCACCATGCATGCCGCAAGGGCAGACATGATGAGAATACTACTGTTACTTCCTGTTTCTCTTTTCCCCGCCTCCTATTTCTTCTTCGTCTTCTCTAATTCGGATAGGATGGCAACTAACGTCCAGCCTCATTACCTCTACCTACTGTTCAACTGTATACTGAAATGTAGGCCAGCATATGCGGAAAAAAAGACCCTTTGCTAAAAGGTTTAAACTTTTCCCACATAGAAAAAGAGCAAACAATCAAACACACGTTAAATAAAACCAAACAGCCAATTGAGTTTTTTTCCTTAATTTTAATACAAAAAAATCCCATTCATGTACAAAATAAAGAATAAAATTATAAATTATAAATCTCACTATATCTGATATGTACATGGAACAATAACAAGAAAAAGTGATTTTAGCACACACATTGACAAAAGTAAGATGCTGAGTGGTTGCATTGATAAGTATAGGCACCTATGAGTAGGTGGGAGGCATACACATATATATAATATAATATTATATATATATAGTGCTTTCAAGTGATCAATATCCCCATTGGTGCTTGAAGTGTTTTAAGTTTAACATCCCAGATAACATACATGTGGAGTAAAAAAAAATAGTGCTGTCAAGCAATTGTTAAATTGCAATTAATTGCATGCGGTCCGTAGATATATAAATATTCTAAATGGAAAAATGATCATATATTTTGAATCCAGCTATCAACGCAAGGGTGGACCAGTGTGCTTACCTTACTTACATAAGATACAAGAATCAAGGCCGTGCTCGGGCTTTCCTGTGTGGGGTTTGTATGTCTCCCTGTGCCCGAATAGCTTTTCTCTGGGTAGTCTAGTTTACCCCGCACCCCCAAAATGCCAATGGTAGGCTGGTTTAGCACTGTAACTTTAGATCTGAATATATTTGTGAATGAATTTCTTTCTCCTTGTGGCCTCCAATTGGCTGACAACAACCACAGCAAACTTTCTAATCACTTGTGACTCATTTTGCTATGCCAGGTCACATTTACATACCACATGAACCAATATTTAAAGAAAATAATTAAAGATGAAGCACCTATTCTTTGAAGAAGAGCATATTTTCACAGGTTGTGGGGGTGCTGGAACCTATCCACCTAACCACAGGGAGGAAGTTGGTCACGCCCTGAACAGGTTGCCATTAGGGTCATTTTAAGTGAATTCCTATTCATTGTGATTCCTGGGTGTCTGCCACTTTTTTTCCTATGGTGTTAAAACAACAAACAACACGCCACAAAAGAATACCCCCACCCACCTTTCAAATCTATAGTGAATATGTTCACCAAAGACAGAGAAAACAAACAAACTGCCTATTGAATACCTCGCCACGACTATTTACAAAGTTAACTTCCGCTCCACTCTCGATGTGCCCGCATGGATTAGTGAGCAACATATCGCCCCAAAAATCTTTGCGTAGAAGGCTGAAATTTTGCCAAAGCAGCAGCAGCATCACCTCGGCGGAGAAGATACGCCGACGGGAATTTGGCATCCAGGCCGTGCAGAGGGGGTCACCGGGATACTCGCATTAGCTGCTAGTTATCTTAGCCCCTCATTGACTGAGTTTTTACCAGAAGGTTAGCTGGTAGTGCTAGTTGCCCACCAAGGGGCTAAGGTCTCCATGGTGCTGATGGTTTTTGATCTTCTTCTTGAAGAGGGAGATGGTGGAGGGCCGGTACAGGATGATCCAGGGTTCAGTTGACGTGCTCTGGCTGCAGCTGTCCGAGCTGCACACTGTGGGGATTCGGAGCGACCTGGAACGACATAGAGAGGAAAATGTACTTTTTTTAGCCCATACCATTAAGATTGGAGTTTTATCCTTCTGTGATAAGAATAAGTCATGATCCACCTCTCTTTTGAGGACAACAACAGCCAAGACAAACACTCAACATACTTTACTGTGATGTGTAGCCATAGCTTGATCAACATGGCAACCACGGTGAGGATAAGAAGAGCAGCAAGGGTGTAAATGGTCCACACTGCAAGACGAAAAAGCAAGAGCATGCTTACATGGTAAGTTGTTTCATTTGGTGAAAATATAACAGACCAGAAGGAAAAGCATGTGAGTAAACAAACACCCTTTGTCAAAAGATTTGTCTGCAAAGTGTTAGGAAATCTTATCTGTGCAGGGCTGCTCAAAATACTACAAAAATGACCGTATTTTCTGGCATGTACGCAATATACACAGAGTTATAAACGAGGAAACGTTTTATATTGAATGTGATGAAGTATTTTTTTTAAATTGAAATGGGAGGATTCTGCAGTCTGATAAGGAGACTGTGGTTCCCATCAGACAACCCTAATGAAAAGGCATATGAAGGTGTAGAGAAAGGTGAGAGCTGGACATACTACTGCTGTGTCCGGTGGTCTGTCCGGGTCCAGCCCACTGACCTGGCATGTTGTGGTCCGATTTACTTGGGCTGGACGTGATCACGTAGAGGATCTGTGAGGACGAGCATCCTTTGGCGCCATCAGTGACAGCTGGGGGGAGCTGAGGTTCCACTGTGCTGGAGAAGTCCTCCACCTCATCTCCTGGGACGGCGTCATCTTTAAGACCTCTCTGAGCTGTAGAAAATGCCCAATGTAGAATATCAGATTTTTTTTTGTTTAGCCCTTGATGTCAGCGGCTTCCAAAACTAGCTTTTGGCTCCCCCAAAAATTGAATAGTAAACGCGCTGGACCCCTTATAAAAACGCCACAGAGTCTAAGTAATGTATTGAGGGTGTTTCCACAAAAAGGCTTGAACCACAAATATTTACTCACATGCATACAAATGCATAGTTCTGAAACTAGTCATCAGATCCCATTAATACTAATATTAAGGTTTGGATTGTATTTGCCAGTGGTCCAAAAAACGATGTAAACTAAATGTGTCGTCAAACAAGTTGAAAATGTGAATTTTAGAGACTGAGAGAAGGCTGAACTCATACCTTGGTAGAGCAACGCAAACCCTTGCGCCTGGTTAGTCCGGTCTGAGTAGAAGTAGAGGATAACGAAGTCTCCCGTGACATTGACCAGTTGACGAGGCGGGCTACGCCAGTCGAAGCGAGCCACCACCTCATTAGTGTAGCCGTCCAGCAGCTCCACCATGTCTGTCTGATCCGTGATGTCGAAGAATGTGAAGTTGAAGATGATGGCCAAAGATCCGGGGACCTGGACTGTCCAGTAGCAAACGCGACTAGCTCCGTATTTATCTGGAAAGTCTGGAGAGTAGATGACTCCCGATGGGGTCGAGTAATTCCCACCACAGGAACCCACTCGAGCTGTGAAAAAAGTTGTTTTTTAAAATGTAAATTAACCCATCTACTGAGATAAAACAACACAATTGCAATACTTGCATTAACCATCAAAGTGTTCAGCATTCACGTTATCTGGGACCATCTAGCTTTGTGAATGGGTATAATGTCTAGACCCCGAATGTAAGACGACCAACACTTTTTCAGTCTGCAAAAACCAGCGCCTTTTATACGCACTAAATTCAAGATTCTATAGATGTTGCAGTATGACACTGACAGCTTGACTGTCTAGATACATTTCTTGTTGACACGCGGTTTGAAAGGGGAATGCGCAGAACATCCTTGAAGCATGACAATATTAGCAGTCGACGATGACGTTTTCATCTGCTACCAGTGAAGAAGACGATCCGGATTAGAGCCGAAATGGGTAAAACGAGATCGGTTTTACAACAACAACAAAAAAATGGACACGTTGTTATACTGCATACAGAATTTGAAATGATCAAAAAACATAAAATATGAAAAAAATGTATATAAGTTGACAGGTATGAGTCACAAAATGCTAATCATATTACTCAGTTCAAGACGGCCACTCACTGTCAAATATGATGATCCAACCATCTCCGCCACATGGCTGTCTATGGTCACCGAAACAAACGTGGTTGCACTCAATGCTCGAAGCCTCTCTGTGGTTTTCAAGATCCACTTCATTGCCACAGAAACAAGCGTAGCCCGACTCCATGCCGGCCAACTGCACAAACACAAAACACAAGCTCCAAACTTTCAACATGTATTTCACTGTTCAAGCATATGCTTACACTCAAAGATAATCCTTCATGTGTTTTCAATATGAAATATGAAAAAAAAACCTTGGGGCATAGTAGTTTCGATTTCCAAGTCAACTTTTGCAATGAAGTTGGGACGTTATGATAAAGATTCTGTAAGAGTATTTTGAGAGTTTTCTTCGAAATAGATGAAATTTGTTTGCAATAAGTTCTGAAAACGTGAATGCAAGACAAGAAGAAGTGTATTCGGAATCTATGAGTTATGGGCAGAAACTGTTTTGATTCGATTTTTGAAATGATTGATTTAGGTGGGTTTAAAACATGCATTCTTGTTGTGATTTTACATTTTATTTCATTAGGAGCTACACAAATAGAGACCAATTTTATGGGACCCCTAAGGAAAGTTATAGTGCGAGTCTGACCTTGTATCTCTGTTTCCTGCAGAAGTTAATGCAGGTATGTATGGTCAGCTTGTTGGAGGTCTCAGTGGGTCCAGATAGGGTTGGGGGTTCCCCACTGTCCCGGAAACACCCAAGGTTTCCTGGCACTGGAGAAAAAAAAACACATTGATTCATTTTGAAAATTCAATTCATGGATGATCATCCTAAAACCATAAAACAAAAAAAATGACAAATGCCATTTTTCCAAAGTCCCACAGTTACCTCAAAGGTTACCTTACTAAATTCTTTAGATGAGTTTTCCTTGAGCTATAACCTCTTTTTTTGCCACCAGAAATGATAGTATGGGTAAAGGGAGGCCCTTTTGCATTTCATTGTTGTGGCGCACATGTGATTGCCAAGCAGTTTATGTCAGAATAGTGATTAATTCATGTTGTGTAGGGAACAATGGGTAAGTTGAAAAATTGCTCCAACAAAAACACTGCAGATATAAGCCTTTATATATTATAAATAATAAAATAATAAACCCAAAATAACAACAATTAAAAAATAAAAAAATACCTCAATACATGCATTCTTCCACAATTAAAGCCTTTGACACAAGGCCAAAAACACGCCACGTTGAAATGTTTTTGGGAATCTGCTGCAATTTATTGTGGCCCTAAAAAGATGGCCAGTAAAAAATAGAGGGTGACAATGGGGTCTTCAGGGAAACAAAGTCACACTTTGTGTTTGGAATTTGCCATGTGGTACTTAACTTGTCCTTCTTTACGTCCTCATTCATCTCTCACTCACTGGCGGTTTGTAAATCATGTCAGATATTCCCGCTTTATTGTCACTCTCTCTCTCCCTTCCGTGAAATCTGTCTAATTTTAATAAACGATTAAAGACATTTTAGTACTATTAAACCACTAGTTATTTGTAACTTTGTTAATAGATGGCGAATTAGAACAAATATAAACATGTTTTTCCAATGCAATACCCTGTTTTGGGTGTCTTTTCAGAGGATTGGAACAAATTATTAATAATAATTTATTTTTAGTTCATTTCTATGGCCGAGCCATGTTTGCCACTAGAAAACAAAATAGGAATACTTTTAAAATCTGGCAATACATTGAATCCACAAAGTCGTGAGGGCTCCTTGTATGTGTTGTGTGTGTGCAAAGAAATCTGAATTGACCATGCAGTGTGAATATGGAGTGCGCTCCCGTGGCTCTGATAAATGGAGACCAGTAGTTTGAAACAAGTGAGTTAAAAGCCAGCCATTATGTGAAGTAACAGACTGTACAAAAAATGATTGCAGACAGAAGTGCTATTGTTCCAGCCAGATTAAGTTGCGTGTACTATTCAGAAATAGTCATAATAGCAGCACAGAGTTGAGGGCACTGAGGTCACAGTAACTACCAGAGTGCAGAATTATTAGGCAAATGACTATTTTGTCTTACTCCAAGCTGTAAAGGCTGCTACCAATTACCGTATTTCCTCGCATATAAGCCATATTTGTAACACAAAAAAAATATTGACTGAATCAAGCGTATGACTTACATGAGCAGACTTGCTATACTGTTTTTCACCAGTAGATGTTGGCAAAGTAACATTTACTATTTGTTGGTTATTTTCTGTTTTGCAGTAAGAGAACTTACTGGATCAATTAATTCCTTGTGATATTAACCCTAATAATGTACTTTTGAACCATTCAGTATCTTAGTAATACCACATGTGATTTTTCCTCAAGATTTTACCTTCAAATGGAGGTACGAAAATGTGGAATCAGGGAGCGGCTTATACGCGAGTAAATATGGTAAGCATGAGAAAGGGCTTGATCTAATGACATCAACTCCCTCTATCAGGTGTGCACAATTATTCGGTAAAATGTAGTCAGAGGCATTAACAGGCTTTGAAAAGTTCAAAATATCTTGCAGAGGGATGATGCATTATTAAAATTTGTAAAGCAGGGGTGCTCAACACGTCGATCGCTCGCTACTAGCTGATCGCTAAGGTACTATTGGTAGATTGCATGACAGTAAGATTTGATCAGAGGATTGGATTTGTAGTAAAATTTTATAGGGGACTTGAGTTTGAGAACCCCTGTTCTAAAGTAAAAGTCAAGGGTGCATGCGGCTTCCAAGATGCCACTTGCCACCATTTTTTGCCATCTTTCAAAACTGCAACATCACTACAGTGCCCAAAAGCACAAGGCATGGCCAAAGAAAAAAACGACTCTGTTAGGACCACAAACCAAGGTCACTCACTTTGACATGTTGGGATGTCGCAGTACCGCCAGTATATTCCGTCTTCGTGGTCTGCAACGTAGCACCATGGCTGTACGTCCCCATCGGGGTTCCTGTAAAAACAACCAATTTCATTTAACCCTTATCAATTTTAAAGAAACATTTAGAATATTGAAAATACCCTAAAATGTCCAGATGAATAATAAGAAATCAAGTTTAATCAAATAACCTGCAATAGTTGTGACTGCCGAGGCCGCCCTCGCCATTGGGGTACTTGAGCGTGTTGTAAGGGTGTTGGAAGGTCTCGTTCCAGTAGAGGCAAGGCTTACCCCCGTGAAAACTTGTTTGTGTTTGGAAACCCCTGTAGTCTTCTCCATTGGCCGTGTAACACTCTGAAATCCCAGAAAGAACACTGTTAAATAACTTTTTCTGAGACTTTATAGCCTTGATTTAGTTTATAGTATGATTGATGTACATTCATTGACAAAATTAAATAAAACATTAGTAGAATGGCCGCCTGATACTTTAGCGGCTCACTCTCCTGACTTTGATTAGGGCAGACACAGGTTTGATTCCCGCCGGTGGAGGTATGATTCTGAGTGCGAATGGTCATTTGTCGCTACGTGTACCCTACGGCTGACTGGCGACCAGTCTAGGATGTAGTCTGCCTTTCACCCGAAGTCAGCTAAGATAGGCTCCACCAACTTACGAAAACCAAGGTATGGATTATGAGTTAATGAATGTATTGGTAGAATGAGCATTTTTACATACAATATTTGACCATAGTATAATTTGATCTAACATTTGTTCGATTAATTTGTTGAACATAATGTCAGTGATATATTGACTCAATTAAAAAAAACATCTAAATGATAAGCGGCTTTGGAAAAAAATCAATCACAGTTTAATTAATTTACAAGATTGTCCAACATAGTGGAGTGCTGGAGCCTATTCCAGCTAACTGGATGGCCAGCCAATCACAGGGCACACAACCATTCACGCTCACACTCATACCTGGAGGCAATTTAGAGCGTTGAACCAGCCTACCAAGCATGTTTTTGAAATGTGGACGAACACCGGAAAAAACATGGAAACGTTCAAACTCCACACAGATAGAACCCTTAATCTGCTAACCAATTTTCTATCAAGCCGCTATGCTTAGTATATTACTCATCATAAGATTGTAATACTATACAGCATTTTAGCTAAGACTAAAGAATTTCTAATACTAGTCAGTCTAATCTCAACAGTTTTTTTTAAATTTCAGTTAAAGGCCAAATATTTTAACTATAATAATTTTTACTTTGAACATAAAGGCAATGATAGTTAAAAAAAAAAAACAATGGAATAACGATGCTATTCAATCACCACCATCTGCTTTCTTTGCAGCATTTGCTAAGCGCATTAAAACAAACATTGGAAAAAGAAAAAAGAAAAAGACCACCACAGTATTGTTTTAATTATCATCAAGGCACGTCTCCAGTTTCCAGAAAGTGTATGACAACCATATGGGCCAAGCTATGTTTTAATTCCTCTTGAAAAACAAGAGGGAGGTCAAACAAACAAAACAAGTTCATCAGCCCAAAGAGAGTCATTGCGAGATCATTTGAAAGATTTTGCCAGTCACGTTGTTAAGAAATATTTTTTTAAACACATCTTACAGGTGTTTCTGTCCCCGAGTGATAACTCCCTGCAAGGAAAAACTGTCTGAAACTGGTTTAGAATGTAAAATCCAGTTAAAACCACAACATACTTAAGTTTGAATGTTAGTACATGGTAAGAAAGCACACATTAATAGAAGATCGTCGGACAGACCTTGCTGTCATGGCCCAAATCCTAACCACAAGTGCATTTATTTTTCATTGTTGCACAAGAAAGCATCAAGTTTTGATTCTAACCACGAATGAATATATTTTTCAAAATCACATGTAAACCGCTATTTTTTTTCAAGGCGCAATACGATGATAAATGAAACCCAAGCACGAAAGCTGCAACTTTTATCATTTCAAGAAGTAGAGTGAGATTTAAACACATGTACAAGTTTTGTCAATAATCTGATGAATACATTTTAGTACTATTAAACACATTTTAGTACTATTAAACCACTAGTTATTTGTTAGTTTGTTAATAGATGGGAAATTAGAACAAATAAAAATGTTTTTCCAATCCAATGTCCTGTTTTGGGTATTCTTTCAGAAGGTTGGAACAAATTAATTAGTTTTGAGTTCATTTCTATGGCAAACGTTCATTTGAGTTACGAGTAAATCGACATACGAGCTCAGTCCCGGCACGCATTAAGCTCGTATCTCGAGGTACCCCTGTACATTACTAAGTGTATGCTTCACAGAACCTTGCTATGACTGTGACAAGTTCTTCATACTTAATATCATGAGCTATAGCACCAAGTAAGGATGTCAGCATCAAGTTTTAAATGGCCTCGCACTGATTAGACTTCAAAAGCATATAGAACCTCAAAGGCACTGAAGCCAGACGTCGCAAAACAGACTTGTTTTGCATCAGGCTATTTGTGTAACGCTCAGGTGACACATGAGGAATGTAAATTACATGTGCATTGGTTCTCTCTTAGGTGGGTTATGCAGCTCAGGACCTCTGCACAGCAGCTAACACAACTATCCTTTAGTTTCTTCCAGAGGTTGAAGTGATTACAGGGTCCAGAAGGGAGGAATCAAAGGATTTCGGGTTTGTTAGCAGGTAGGGGGAAATATAATTTACAGCCACAGATAAAATGCTCCGGCTTATCTCATTAAAGTGTTAATGCCCATGGGACCATTGTTTCAAAGTTAAACAATGGGGCTTGAAAAGTAAGCGTTAGGCTGACGGTCCATGCTTTGGGTATTTCGGATGTGGAAGGAAAACAGAAGTACTTAAAGAAAACCCACAAAAGCCCGGGGAGAACATGCAAACTCCACACCGGGATCGAGCTCTCGACCAAAGAACTGTGAGGCCGACGCGCTAAGCACTCGTCCAGCAAGCGCCGGTCCAAAAAAACAGTTTACAATAAAATCTGTGGTTTTGTTAGAAAACATTTGGAGAATGTGTGGCGTATTAAAAAAAAAAGTGAAATGAATACACAAGTCTTCTGTTTTTGAAACAATGTAATTGGATAAAAATGTTGGCTTGTTTTGGCCGACACAGAAGACACTGTGAAAACCAAACATGCTTTGTGTATGAGGCCACCAGTGTTTATTATTTTGGAGGCACATAAGGTCAATTTAGAATCTTAAAATAACCTACAATGCAAAATGTGCAATGAGGGACAGAGAACTGTAGTACCTGGAGAAAATGCACGAGAAGAACTTCAACAGAAGGTCTGTAGTCCAGGGGCTCAGGAAGTGGGGTGCTGAGGGGACTGCAGCATCTTAAACAGCGCCACTGTTTATGGTCTGTAAATTCAAAATCAAATCCGAAAGCCATGTTTTGGCAGTATGCTTAAGGTCATCGTTCTTTTGGAAGAACCATTTGCGCCCAAGGTTTTATCTTCCTTGTTGTTGTCTTCAGATGTTGCCTTATGTATTGTTCTTTCTTTATTACGGTGTCTATTTTATGTGGCGCACCAGTTGCTGCGCCAGTAAAACATCCCCACAACACGATTCTGCCGCCATATTTGTAATGCTGTTCTCAAGTCCACAAGCTCCACTCTTTTTCCATTATTATACCCTACTTTAGTTTAATTTTATTCCAGTGCATGTCTCCAGAAGCTAAGATCTTTGTTTCTTTAGGAGGAATAGCAGTGACATTGGTGGAGGTCATACAAAAGAGTTTTATTGTGTCCCAAATCTCAAACAAAGCACCACAATGAAGCATTTGAGAGGCCACTGGTATTTTTCAAACCACCTTTTCAATAGCAGTATCTCTGATACCTGAGACGCCATGTGAAAAGGATCCTCTTTTCAGTGGTTTGGGTGACTGTGGGAAGACCAGCGGTACTGGTAAGGAGATGTTCGGGTTATAAGAGAAGGGCAGGAGGTGGGGGTTGATCCCACCGGTTTCCATTGTAGAGGACCCATAAAGGATCAGAATATTTAGTTTCACAGCATTGGAAGAGTGTGACTACTCTGCTGTTCAGCAGCATCAAACTGGACCAGTTTCACCTTGACCTCCAATACATGAAGGTACCTGACGACTTTGAATTCACTCTGAACAGCATAGATTCTCCGGGACCTGCTGGGCTGGCTTTATTTTTTCCCATTTTGAAGTCTTATCAAATATAGTTGAATTTTTTTCAAGGATTAAAACTTGGCAAGCTGGTTGACTTCTAATCATGGGGCTTTGAAAGTTCTCCCCAGTAGTTTCAAAGCTGGACATTTATGTTAAATAAATGTCCAGCTTTGAAACTACAGTTCAGGAAACACATTAAATCCTCCCCATTCTTGCCAAAACTAGTATAGCTATTTTCACGGCTGACATAATCCCCTTCCGTTCTTTTCTAAGATTAATTGTAAAATTATTAATGCACTAAATCAAACTATTCAAGTAGAATTGGGAAGGATGGCTATGAATACTCATGTTTCCTGGTCCAGATGGAAATGTGATTACGGGTCAATTTTCTTGGGTACTTAAGTCAGTTCATTTTCACTGCAAAAAGAAAATGTTGAAAAATATATATTTTTTTGAAGATGTAACCAATATAGTGTATGTAAATAAATAAAGATGATCCTTTGGGTGATATTTTAAATACATAAAAAATGGAGTTCATACATTTTATTTTATGTATATTTGTAACACTTAGAGAAGAATTTAAAAATCTTAAAACTACAAATAAAAAAGTATAACTATAACATAACAAATCTATTTATCCAAGATATTACCTTCGCAAATTTTCTGGTGAAAGCACTAATCCTTTCAGTTTAAGGACATTATTTTTCAATATACAACTGCAAATTTTTTTGGAGATTTTATCATCTCCAATGGCATATGCACAAGTTAATTGTTTTGATGCAATTATGTCATGTGACCGACACAATCACTGAATTGCTTGTCACACAAACTGTCAAAATATTCCGAGCATGTAGGGAAAGGCATCGGATGTATCATATCAAAGCTGCAACCTATGACGCACAGTTGCAACAGCAAAGCAACAGAAAAGCAACTGAACAGGACAAACGACTGGAAAAAAAATCCCCCTCTGAAGCATGAGTGTAAGCTTAGGTAATATTTAATGTTTGTACACTTGGTAAACAGCCAAGTTTGATGCCATTGAATAACGATTATTGTCCGCACCCTTGTAATGTATCAAAGTCACCGCATGCCATGCCAACGCCCAAACTTCCCACCGACACACCCATTCCACCAATGGCCAATCAGAGCAAAAACTATGTCAAATGTATCCGGTCAGCTCCACATTAATGAGAAACAGCGTGCCTGCAGAAATGCCTCAAAAATATCCACTAAAAGGAGTGTAAATGTGACATTCCGGGAAATTTCAAAGCAAATGGTGGTGGAGTCGTAGTAAAGTGGCATGCATGGTTGTAAAACATTTAAGGTAAAAAAATAAACCTTCAGTGGCATTTTCACGTTCCCATCTGGCACAGCTGGCTCTCTGTGCCATGTGTGTCCAAGTATAACTGTTAGTGAAATGTTTTTGCCTCGTCTTGCCATGTGTGTGGGCGGTGCAACCACACACAAACCCACATGCAATGCACGCACGCACACACCTGGACAAAATGACAACGGAAGTTAGACGTCAATTTATAATAGACTTTAACAGACACGCCTTGCATGTTTTTCTTGTGTACGAGAGCAAACACACATGATCATCACTTGGCTATGAAACCAATGAAACCAGTCATAACCACATATAAAAAAATTAAAAAACAAAATTGAAAACAAAATGTTCCCTGGTCGCCCTGTGGGCAAAGTGGTTAGTTTTATCTGCCTCACAATTCTGAGATTGAGGGTTCAATCACAAGTGGTTTCCAAATTTTTTGGGGGGAGTTTGCATTTTTTTCCGGGTATTTCACCTTTTAACATTTTCAGAATATGTAGAGTTAATTTTTAGTTAGGAAAAATTGCTGTGAGCAGTTTATTTTGAACTTTTCACAATGCAACTTAACATATTCATGATAATACTGGTTTCTTTTTTTTTTGCATGAAAAAAAATATTTTGTTTAATGGTTGTCATTGGCTGCACACTTGAATATGAGAATATGAATAAAGAGCTATCATATTGCAGCAAACATGTAGCCTGTTACCTGCAAAGCATTTATCCATTAACAATGGCAACAATGCAACATTTTGTTAATTTTACTGACAAAAAGTATACCGCTCTTATTCTCAGACAGATCCCAGACTTGTACATCATATCCTGCCTTTCAACTCTGAGGTTAACACAGTTAGTTCAGGTCCATCAAGCAGAGACCTGCTGAGGAATGCTGGCTACCAGGAGGACCTGGAGAAAACCCACACAGGCCCAGGGAGAACATGCAAATTCTTCACAGGTGGATTAACCTGGATTTGAACCCAGGACTCCCACTGTGAATAGCTAAAAAAATAAAATAAACAAAAGTCCTACAGCATCCATTGTTTTACATTTGTGTTTATATGTTGGCACATTTGTACTCTTATTATTTTTGCTGAAATTTTATAAGATGAAAAAATACCTATATTTGCAAAACAATGTTTGTTTTCAAAATAATCCTAAACACAACATATTTTTATTCAACTATTTACTTTTACTGCATATGTCACATGTCGTCCTCCAATTATATGGAACCAACCACAAAGTCTTAATAAATAATTGCTGTAATATGATAATGAGGGAGTCCTTAACTTAAAGTATTTTGTCTGTTAATAAAAGTCAAGTTTACAGAATACATACATCATGGCGCATGCTCTGGAAGTTCCTTTTCACCCGCCAAAAAGCCTGCAGTTTTTTTTTCCCACATCCTAAAAAATTTATAGCAATGACCATGCATTTCCAAATGACTTATTCTACGTTAACCAAAGCGGGATCCCTCTACAAAACAATATCACAGCTATTGCGGCACATAATTGCAGGACATTATCTCCACTACATCAGTCACACAAAGGATTCCAAACAAACACACAAGTCGCCAGCCATGTGTTGACAACAAATGTGATTTAATACAATAATGTGGTCTCCACATGTTCAGCAGAATTCAGGCCAATGTTCCCTGTGATGTTTCTTAAGATTTTAACCCTCACTTTTGGACTTTTTTTACAGGGGTTAAATATAACGAATGAAAAGCCTTCATTCATTCATTCAATCATCGTCAGACATTGAAAACGGATAAAATGACTGCTGAAATCATGCTGATCCCCCCCCCCCCCCCCCCCCCATCCACTGCTCTCTCAATGTTATAAAGGGGAATACCGTGGCTTTAAATACTTTGTGTTAATATGTAGGTACACATGGGAGTCGTTATGCACAGGCCCAGATGGCTGACCGTCTAATTTAAAGCCCAAAGGGTGTCATTAAGAAGACAAAAAAATTAAAAAGGAAAGCCTGCGGATTTTTACCGCTTTCAACATGAAAGGCAACGCAAATTACAGTGAAAGGCGGGCAGGGCTGGGTTTGTGCGGTCGGCGTTATTAGATATCTGCGAGGAGGTTATGACCCAATATTGTGTGCAGGGAAATTGCACACATGCCTCCAAATGTGACGCAAAAACTAAAGGCAGACATGTGAGGGAATAAGCAAAATACACTTGTTTGCCTTTTCAAAGCGGTGCCGAAGCACATCTGCACTCACTCAAATTTAAGATGTGGTGTTTCAGTCTTTTAGTGGGGTTGATTACACATTTCACATCATTCAAATGAGATGTAGATGCGCCTCAAACGTCCTAATAAGCTTTATACAACTGCAACAAAGGCTGCTGCTGCTAACAAAAATTCATTACTACAATCATTTTCAGTGCGGAATACAACGTTACCTAGTTGCAGGGGTGCTGGAGCCAGCTAATTATGGGTAAAATGTGCATATCCTGAACTGGTTGCAAGCCAAACGCAGGAAACATAAACAAAGAACCACTCGGAGTCACAATAACACCTGTGGAGAATTTAGAGTCTTCAATTAACCAACCAAGTTTTAAGATGTGGAAGGAAGTCAGAGTTCCCATAGAAAAACCCACACAGACATGGGGAGCAGCAGATGCACCAAACATTGTGCCGCTAATCCACTTTATCTTCATTAGGGGCGCGGGGGGTGATGCAGCCTATCCCAGCTGACTGGGCGGCGGACACCCTGAATTGGTGGCCAGCCAATCACAGGGCACGAGGAGACAAAGAACAACTATTCACGCTCACACCCATAGCTAGGGGCAATTTAGTGTCCAATCAGCCTACCATGCATGTCTTTGGAATGTGGGAGGAAACTGGAGTACCTAGAGGAAACCCACTCAGGCCCGGGGAGAACATGCAAACTACACACGAATGAACATGACCTGGATTTGAACCCAGGACCCCAGAGCTGTGAGGCAGACACTTAGTTCTCACGCCCATTTTAAAATAAATAAATGCAACATAATTCTAAGAAAACATGTGTTTTGTGTGTATTACACAGTCACATGTCGGTCCACTGTGGTCATAATTGCATGACTATAATCGGAATGTTTTTAGCTATTCCAGATCTGTTAAAGGTCTGTTTAAAAAAAAAACATTAAAGGTTTATGTAAAATAGAAAATGAAAATGAAGACATAAGAATTAAAGTTAATACAAATATTTTTCTGGCCCTAATTCCAAGATTTCTCAAAATCATGACCTTGGCAGAGATTAATTAATAAAGAATTATTATTATTTCATTTAAAATTTAAAATCAACACATCACTTGTACTTATGTAGATGACATTAGGCAGCAACACAAAAATATTTTTTCCAACATAAATAAAGGAAAGCATTATTTGTCTTGTTTAATAATAAATAAACTTTCTTAATGCATTACTTTTCTGCTGGAAATGTATTTAAACTGAATCAGTGCTTAGGTAGTTGATGATATGTTTTTTTTAACTAATGATCCGAAATAGTATATATTCGCGTATTAGTGTATATTTGACAGGAAGTGATGAGAGTATTTAAAGAACTGCAACCCAAAAAGACTCCAAATACTGTTTAAAAATGAAGAAATGCGGTCACAATCCTCCAACTAAATGCCGGTTTTCAAGTGGTTAGTCGAATGAAATGTAATAGCCTTGACTCCCGGTACACAACAAAGTTTGGGGAAGCGAGACAGAAGTTGAGAATGAAACGAAAGAGAAGGCGAATAAACATGAAAAACAGCCACAAATTGTGCACTCACCGGTGTCGAAATGTTTAAGCGCGGCGGAGGTCAGGAAGAAGAAGCCGGAGAGAAGAAGCGAGGAGGTGGCGTGGTGCCGCTCCATGGTGCCAGGTGAGCCGAAATGGAGGGGGGCTGTCCGGCGGGCTGTCCGGTGGGCTGTCCGGCGGGCGGGAGGGCTCCACTACGCTCTTTTTTCTGGAAGTTCGTGAGAAAAGTCGGCAGTGGACTAGATAGCAGCGCGGAGGGATCCGATTTCCATGCCATGTGACAGGAAACCGAGCCAAACACTTTGAACCTGCACTGAAGAAGAGGAGGAGGAAAAGGCTGAAGAATAAAGCAGGGGGTTGGCGGAGTACTACGCGAGGATATAAAAACGCACACAATGCGCTTGTTTAGACCAGTCTTTCCTAAGAGTCAATGCGCCCGTGGCGAATATTTTGCTTTTACACGGCACACAGCCAACCAACCAACAAAATAATACATTTTAAAAAAACATGCACAATCAAATGTTATATATTCCTTAATATTCAGTTTTAATAGCGTTATTAGAGGGTGAAAGCCAGTGAACTTCAAATGATTAAACTACCGTATTTTCGGCACAATAAGGCGCACTAAAAAGACTTCACAAAAGTCACCTGTGTGCCAAATATATTCCATTCAGCACAGCGCCATCTAGTGGATGCGTCACACAGCCATGACTACTATTACTACTACTACAGCTCCATGTAGTTGATTATCACACAACCCCTACTACTGTTACTACTACTACAGCTTCATCTACTGAATATACAACACAATTTCCCCTCGTATGACTCCCAACACCACTACCACTACTACTACTGCATTTTAAATCCGGTATATGGAAAAACATTTAAAAAAAAGTCCATTCATTGAAGGTGCGCTTTATAATCCGGTACACGTTATAGTGCAGAAAATACAAGAACCTAAATTTGTTGTAATAGTCTACGTATATTTTTTTGCGCAAGTAATACCCCACCGTTTTCATATAGATAAGATCACCCTCTTATGTCTAGATTGAAAAAGAGCTCGTCAGCAAGTGGGCGTGTCAGATTGATATCACCTGTGATTTCAAAGGCAGGTGTGGGAATTCCCAGCAGCTACAAATTCCCATAATGCAAAGCTTGCTCTGCACCGAGCCAAACAAAGTGAGAGCAAAATGCTTTTCAAAATGTCTTTCTTGTGTTGGTGTTGTGCATGAATGGTACACAAACAGAATCGGGCTGTTGAAATCACGCATTGATCTTACAAATCTGGAGGTAGTAAGAGAGAAATAGAGGCCGGTTTTGTCGTATCAGATGTCAGGCAGTCTTTTATGTTTAATTGTTTTGTGTGGTAGGTACTGACACAAACCTATGAGCATATTTTGTCAGATTTCTTTAAAGGGCTTTTGTTGGCCAGTGGGGCTCTATCCGATGCGGTGTGCCAACAGAAGAACGATTTAAGGTCAAATCTGGGTGGTGAGACAGCTTTAAAAAAAAGACGGATTTCCACTCTTTCCTGCCAGAGGATGCCAAGCTAATGCTGAATGCTCATTTTCATATAAAGGACTAAATGATGAGCATTTACAGCCAGAATTTGTTGTCCTGCAGGAAATTATGTATAAAATATCATTGAATATCTACTGTGATGTTATGAATAAGATGCATCCACAGGACACATGGATAGTGATGAGTATTTGGTCTTTTACGATTTTCATACATCAGAGATGCAGGATGGCCAACAAAGAACATAGCTGATATGTATCTTTTAATTGCCTTTCTGCAATTTTGATTCACTTTACAATTAAAGCTAACTGTTTAATTAGAACTTAGTATTGGATTGGATACCTTTATTCACCCCTTATTCTGGAAATTTCATTGTGACAGTGGCAAGAAAAGGCCCGCTTTATCCTCACTAGGGTCATGGAGGGTGCTGGAGCCTACCACAGCATGAGGTGGGGAGGACGCCCTGAATTGGTGACCAGCCAATTGAAAGGCATGAGGAAACAAACCACCATTCACGTTTACACTCATACCTAGGGGCAATTTAAATTGTCCATCCAGCCAACAATTAATGTTTTTTGGAATGTGTGAGGGAACCGGAGTACCTGGAAAAAAAACCCACGCAGGCCCGGGAAGAACATGCAAACACCACACAGGTGAACTGACCTGCATTTGATTCCAAAACCCCAAAACTGTGAGGCCGACGCGTTAACCACCCAAGCGCCCATGAGGTGAAATATGAGGTAAAATCCGGGAAGACCCCTTTAGACATACTTTACTGTCTATATTCAATGTGGTAGCTTAAATAATGTGTCTGCACTTGTTTCAAGGGTTTGTGAGGCTTCTGGGCATGATCACTCACATTAAAGGAATTTTTTACATTTTTCCTACCTTGTGTGTGCGTCCTATGTTCAGGGAATCACGGGCCGCGAGGGCATACAGGTGTGCTTCATCACCTCTAGCGTCCTCAGCGTCGTTGATGTGGAAACCTTTAATTAGCCAGCACAGCCAGGAGCTACATATCTGTATAGCTAGCAAGTGGAACCATGTCACCATTTTGTGTGATCGGCTCCCAAAATGGAATTTATGAGTGTAACTTACAGGCCTGGGCTGTGACGGAGTATCAAATATACAGGTGGAACGCTCGTTTCTTTGTTGGCTCGTCAGGAAGGGGAGGAAATGGCTGGGAAGAACCTGGAGTGAGGCACCAGATAACAGACACTATATAGATCATATTTCCAGCAAACTATCAATCACACAGAAATATTCTCTGCGTTTCTCTTGGCATTTTATCAACGTGTCTGACCTCACAAAGTTCAAATGTCAAATGTTTTCTACTTGATTGATTGACCATTCCTTCTGTACATTCAATTTTGTACTCATTTTTGGATTCTGTTAATCTGATGAATATCCATGTGGTTTATCAAAAGTGCAATACTTTACTAGTCTAATGTGTATTAATTATATATAATGTATATAATATAATAATTGAACCTATCCTAGGCAACTATTGGCACTAGGCCCACACAATGAGGGCACAACAATTGACACTCATAACCATACCTAGTGACAATTTGAACCAACCTACCTACCATGGATGATTTTGGCATGTTGAAGGAAACCAGAGTACCCGGAGAAAAGTCACACAGGCACAGGGATAACATGCAAACTCCACACAGGGGGGGTCAAAACCCACAAGAGATTTCACCCGCTCACTGAGCCACCTAAAAAAATACAAAATAAAAAGTTAGTGTACTGCCAGTTGCTTTGGGAATGAAATAGAAATAGAGAAATATAATGCAAACAATAATGATAATATTGTTTTTTATTTAAAATGCTTTTTAAATACAAAAAAAATAATACATAAAAAAAACATAAATAATACAACTGCATGTTTTCATTATTACTTTTTCAAATGTGAATACAACATATTCCTTAAAACGTTTTTATACTATGAATTTACGGTGCGATTGAGCTGGAGATTTTGTTTCCCATCGATTAATGTTTCACACGGATGTTCATTAAAGTAACACAAGCTACGGAGATCCAATTTACTTTGTCCATTTCTAAATTAAATATATTTAACATGTCGTATAAGCACTTATAGCCAACAAATTAATTTATCAATTGACAACACGATGGCCATTGTGTGTCTGTGAGCTATCAAGCTAGCTGATGTTTTTAGCTTCGACTGTCAAAATGTACGTTTATTATACTGTTATTGCTTCTTTGGTCGTTTTTTTCCTCTTGAAATGGATTAAAAAGAGCCGATACTGTACCGACATCAGACGACTGGACGGCAAAACGGTTCTTATTACGGGTAAATGGCTTCAAATGTGTCTTAACCATTACTGTAGTCTTGTTCAAATCATACACATACAGCATGTTCTTCATTTACAATAATGATGCATTATCACATAAATAGGATAACACCTTTTTTTGAATATTAGAAGCTAGTGTTTTTAATCCTAAACAAGTTTTAACAGGGTCGCTTGAGGTAGAATGATATTTAATAAAGATATATGTTATAAAATATAACAATATCAATATTTAATTATTATAACTGCTACCAGTTACAAATTACAGGAAATAAACCAATAATACCCCTCAAAAATAAGTTTTAATTAAAAAAAAAACTATTAATATTTTTTTAGAAGGTAGCAGTCATATGTGGTATTGTTGATAATATTTTCCAGTAAAAATGTAGGTTGGTTTTTTGGTGTTTACCCGGCGCCCGGTGAAAGAGTGGTATTACTTTAGGCTATACTACTCGAGGCATTACTTTTTTCGTTTTTCTTCTACATTACATTAACTTTATGTCCATCCCAACTCTGTGTGGGTTTTCTCCGGGTACTCTGGTTTCCTTCCAAATTCAAAATAAATTGTTACCTCTCTTCTACACACCAGGAGGGAGTTCCGGTATTGGCAAGGAGACTGCCGTGGCGTTGGCATCAAGAGGCGCTCGCGTGGTGATCGCTGGCCGGGATCCCGACAAAGCAGTGCGAGCGGTCCGGGAGATCAAGTTCCGCAGTCGCAATCTAGCGGTCGTCAGTATGGATCTGGATCTGGGAAACCTTCGTTCGGTGCGGGACTTTTGCAAAACCTTCCTGCAACAGGAGAAGCGGCTCGACATCTTGATCAATAACGCAGGTGAATAATGTGAACAGTACATGCAAGACAACCACAGTTCAGAAAATGAGATGGTGACATATCAGTATTGTGATACAATTGAAGCCATTTTATGATTCTTTTTTTTTGTTTTCCAGCCGTACCAGGCGTCTTGGACTGGACAGACGACGGTTTCAGCATGTGCCTGGGTGTCAACCACTTGGGCCACTTCCTACTCACCAACTTGCTACTGGGCCGCCTGAAAGAATGCGCCCCGAGCCGTGTGGTCACACTCACCTGCTCCAACTACAAGTACCAGAAGCTGGACTTCCGGGACCTCAACTACAACCTGCTGCCCTTCTTCACATACTGCCGTAGCAAGCTGGCCAATATCTATTTCAGCCAAGAGCTGGGCCACCTCATGAAAAGGAAGGGTGTCACCTCATATGCTGTTCACCCTGGTGAGAAACCTCATTAATTCGTACATGTACGGATAAACACAAGCAATGTCAGGCATTTTACTGAAAAGCCTAAGTTATATCACAAAGAATTGCATTAAAGGGACAATTCAGTGCTAGAGGAATTTATCTTTTTGCCATTTTTTTCTTTTACCACACAATTTGACATGAGTTTTGCTGGGGGAAAACATTAACAATTTTCTAATAAAGAGCGTACTTCGTTTGAATAATTATAAAAAAAATTAAAAACAAGGAAAATTATGCGGGGTTCAGCCATGTTTGTGTACTTTTAATCAGGTTTTTGTTTGTAGAAAATATATAGTGTTTGTGGATGTCAATCATTTCCAGGTTTACAAACACAACAGTGTTTGTTGACAGGAAACAAGGAATCCAGATGAATAAATGACATGCTAATGTGGGGGGCTATGAGGAAAAACAAATGCGAATGGCTGATTACAGCTGTAGTAGCAATTGTTAATCTCTGTATTATTGTGTCCACAGGCTTTGTACAGAGCGACTGGACGTGCCACTACTCGTTCTTGTTCCGGACTGTGATGCGGGTCCTCATGTGGATGTTCTTTGTTACCTGCGAGGCAGGCGCACAGACCGTGATCTACTGCGCCGTGGCGGATGAGGCGGCTAAACAGGGCGGCGGTTATTTTGTCGACTGCCGGGCAGCCACCCTGCGACCATTTGCCCGCGATGCCGGCATAGCCAAAAAGCTGTGGGAGGCTAGCGAGAGACTGGTCAAGCTTGCGTGACTGACAACTACTCTCCAATTATTCCATTAATTTATTCAGCATTGCATTTTGCTCAAGTTGTGTGTAATTTATTGAAATAAATAGTCATTGGAAATTTAAACAGAATTTCAATTTCCTAAGTCCCTTTAAGACATGCACTGAAGCGATTGGTTAAACTGTTCAAGCCAATAATTTGGTCAAGTTTGTTTTTAAAGTGGCTATAGAGTTTACAGAGGAACACATTTGACAACAACAACCACAAGAATGCAGTCAAACTGGACAAATCAATAAGGATTGGTCGCTTTGTGATTGGCTGGTGGTATAGAGATGCACACCAGGGGGGTATTGCACAAAACCAAAGATGAATGAGTGCCAAAATAACATAAAAACAAAGATTTTAATTCATTGAGAAAGAAAAAAATGGCATGTTCTGCTTTAAAAATTTAAATATAATTGAACAGATACTGGAATTTAACTCACGTTTCCAAAAAAAGCAGGTTTGCAGCTTTACATGTCAATATTATTTTATTGAGAACACCTTTGAGCACAAGTCACCCAAGCAAGAGAAAAAAAGTAGCACTATACAACAAGAAAAAAATTACCAACAAATCATGAAAGAAAACAGGAAAAAGATATTTAAAAAGGTGGAAATTGAGTAAAGGAAGGATTGGAAGCTTTTCATGGTTTTGTGCTTTACTGGTGATTGTCTAATCTTGGGATAGATTTATCAGTTAATATATTCATCTGTATTAGATCATCTGGAGACAAAAATAGTAGCTATATAGGTATTTAAAAATATCTTGTGCTTTAAATGCAGTTTTTCTCCCTCATAAAGAGATGGAAGTGTCAGGCCTCAGACGTGACTGGTGGCGGGGTGTTCCAGACCGACCAATCACTGGCGCAGCTCCAACGAGCGGAGTGGCGCCAGGTGGAGACAATCAAGGTTCTGCCTGGATATAAGGCCACCGGATACCCAACCAGCTGCCGGATCGTAATCTCAGCTCGCTCGCTGAAGCAACCCCTGGTACAGGCCATTGTTCTATGTTGATTCATTGCCCTTTTCTCGCCCAGGAACTACCTAGTCTGAGACTGCAAGGAGATCAAGAAACCAAAGGATAATCGACCTGGATTGGAGGAGAACTACCCAGGACATCGACAGGATTGGATTTGAACTACGGCAAGAGACAGACTGGTAAAAGGAAGAAGGAACAGCCAGGAGCGGATTGGAGGAGAACTACCCAGGACATCGACAGGATTGGACTTGAACTACGGCAAGAGACAGAATGGTAAAAGGAAGAAGGAACAGCCAGGAGTACCACCAGGACACGAATTGTATATAGTTGAATTGAGCACGTATCAATAAAAGTGAACAAAGAACTGGACTTCTATCTCGCCTGCTTTGGGGCCATTTACAAGATCATAACAGGAAGATAGTTTTTTTTTAAAGTAAACTTTATGCCTAGTTGATACTGTAGTTCCTATGAAAATTTCTATTCAGTAATTAGGTGAATGATTCCAAAAACAGCAAATATACGACGGAAAAGCTTTGCCTTTAATACTGTGGAAATACTGATGAGGCCAGACAAGAGTACCTTTTCCTTAAATAGTCAAAATAGCCAACTGAGTTCTCGTTCTAGATTGAAAATCCCTCAAAGACTTTCATTGACCAATCAAGGGCCCATTTTGTTTCCGGGAATTCTTTTTTTTACAAAGAAATGTAATGGCTTACAATACAAGTGGCCCGTTTTTTTGTTGTTGCATTTTTGAGATGTTCCAATGAATTTTCTGCTTTGACTTAACGAGCAATAAAAAGGAGATACATGAGCGCTATTTCATGAACTCAACTCACTTCACAACAAGCACCATTTTAACAAAACAGGTAAACAATTTGTTGTAAAAAGAAGCGTCAATACATTTAATCCACTTCCAGTTAAAAGAGGTGTAACATGCAATTATTTAAAACAATGAAATAACTCCCTTAGTAACAACATCTGGTAAGCTTAATACTAACAAACACTGCAAGAAAAACTGACAAAGCATCCGTGGTGCTGTTATACTGCTAATGTCAACATAATATTTAAGCAAAAATTAAGAGTCAATATGGGGGGGGGGGGGGGGTATTCTATGCCATATAATCTTAAAGATTTGGAAAAATATGAATACATATCTAATCCATTTTATGAGTTTTTTTTTTGGTTCCACATTTTAGACAATGGTTTAGGATAAATAGTGTGGAAAAAAAACATAATTAAGAATCTTTAAACTTGTAAAAATCTCATGATGAGAAAAGGTTGAATGTTTGGAAGAGTGTCAACAATTGGCCCACATAATTAAGCTGTGCAAAAAAATTAATACTACATTAATAATGCTTTGGGCTATTGCTAAAACAAAAGTTAAATGTAAGATTTACCGAAAAATTGGCACTGATTTAATCACTGATCAAAAAAGTATCAGAAAGGGAAGAAGCAATCACTCCAAAATTGAGAAAGAACATAAAAAAACAGCACAGAATCTCTTCGATGTCAGAGTTGAAATATAAATATAGAAAAAAAAATACAAAACACAAGAACAAAAACACCAGCAGACCCTTTAAACTAACTATTGTTTTTTTGGAATTTTATATTTTGTATTAGTTTAAAGTATTAATTCTACTTTTATGAAGCGTTATTTTTTGGCCATGTAAATAGCTAACCTTAAAAATAGTCATCAATTTTAATGGGAAGACACTGGTGAAGATAAAAGTAACATTAATAATTATAACTATAATAAAAATGCTATTATAAAGCTCCTAAAGACATGAGTTAAGGTGTAAACATCAAGGCTAACAGAGTATAATAAACAAATTACAAAACCGACATGCAAGAAGTAAACAAATACCTTAATTTCTCCCCAAAAAAATCTAACTTATATTTCCACGGCAATATTTGTTTGTGTGTTTATTCCAATTACAATTATATATGGTAGCTGTGACCAACAGCAATGTTTAGTAAATTCAACCGAAATATTAGATTTTCAAAGTTTGGCACCATTTAGGCTAAAAAAATCTTCCCCCAAAAAATAAGAGAATGATTTAATAATACATTTCAAAAGCTGATGAAAAGAATCAACAGATTCTCGTCTCAGCTGGATGTCGGAAAGTAACCTTTGCAATTTGAAACGAATTGTGGAAAAACGATCCCCATTTGATAGTTGGCCACCTTACAAAAAAAAAAATCTAAAAGTTAGACTTAAAAATAGTGTTTAGATACTCTATCTGAAAGAGATTTTTCCGTGTATACACACCCACAAACCCACGTAAAATATTCCACTTAATAGCCACGAGGATGCATGCTTCCTAAATAAAGAAAGGAGAAAAAAAAACTTTACTACAAATTTAAGGTATAAGTCATGTTCATGGTCAAAAATAACATACTGTTTACAAATGTTTAATAATAAGAATGACTAGAATTCATGAGTAAAAGGAGAACTTTAAACTTAATATATTTTCCAGTGGAGTGACACAAATGAGATTTCACAAATGTGTGTGTATGTGTGTGTGTGTGTGTTTGTGTGTTTGTTACTTGTGAGGAAGGTGCTGTAAAGCTTGAATTCATGATGCTCATGATTAGACTCATCATCCTCTTCCTCCCACCTGATAAAATAACTGAAGGCTCTCTTGGACATCTGGAAAAAGCAAAATATTGTTGAAAATACGTGGTTTTGTGACATGCTTCACGTCGTACATTACGGAGAAATTTGAGAGTAATCAAATACATAAATTCAACCAACTGAGGTTAAAGTGATAGAGTCATTTTTTTTGCTCGACACCAAAATAATATCAAATGTGAAAGTTGGAATGCTAATAGGTGTAGCTTTGACAAGCACATACTTCAGAAAGAATGCCAGAGTAGTAACAGAATAATCAGGTTTAGTCAATTCATTTTTTTCTGAATACCTGAAAGTAAATTTGAACAAAATTAAACAGAATCTAATAATACCTTTAAACTGAGAGCTGCCACATTAGGTCAATAACTGCGATGCAGTGTTTTTATGGTGTCAATTCAGTATTTATTTGGACTTTTAAAACCCTGTGTGTGTGTAATTTTCAAAGATAAACTTTCGATTAGATTTAGTTTTATTTATTAATGTATTTATATATTTATTTATTATTATTACTTTGGCACAACACTGGATGAAGTTGAAAGCAATAAAAAAGTACTATAACATGCAAACATCCTCAATCTAAGTCTGCAGAAGGTCCCCACCTTGTGGACTTCCTCTTTGGCTCCAGTTTTTTTTACCTAGGTTTACAATGTCTTGTGTGTCTTATGTCTGTCTTGCTACTGCAACCAATAAATTCCCCGAATACAGAATGAAATAAAGTTCTAACCTAACCTAAAAAATACATTTTGAGAACAACAAAAAAAACAAAAACTGTTTACCAATGTAACATGAGGGCAGCTTTCTCATGGCCAAGGTGAATAGAGAAGGGTTTGAAAACAAGGTGCTTACAAGGCTAAGCATTGAATGGGCTCCATTACTTACATACAAGGAGTGTCTCACATTTCCCAGGTCTGCCTGTCTAACAGGCTGAAACTAAGGAACAACTGTTATCAGCTACATCCCAGTTTAGAGAACATGACGCATAGGGCCATTTAGAATCGGTGATGTAGTTAATAAAGACGATGTGGTTGATAGGCAAAAGGAAATGCTTTGTGCTGTCGGCCGTAAATAAAACGAGTGGTGCAGCGTCACCACACCGGAAAGTTCTTAGCCACAGACTCTGTTTTTGGCAATCTGTTTTTCTTTGATGTTATTGTAGTTGATTTCCTTGATTTAATGTCATCTATTGTCCTGGCCTCAGTCATCCAAAACAAAAGCATACTGTAACATTTGTGTGCATCATTTTGGGAATAGTTTGAAGGGAATACAAAAGCAAACAACCCTCGTCTGAAAGTCTAACTAAATCAGAATGAAGTTTAGTGTAAGGTTAGATGAAACTTATTATTGAGTGTGTCTGCATCATAATCCAAGTTCATTTAAATGTATTTATGTCATGTTACCAGCGCCTTGCCATGCAAGAAGTCCCCCCTCACTCTGTCGGTGTCTCTCTTTTCCGCAAAATCTGTCTCATTTTTACACTGTTAAACAGATTTTATTACTATAAAACCACTAATTATTTGTTACTTTGTTAATAGATGGCGAATTACAACAAATAAAAATGTTTTTCCAATCCAATACCCTGTTTTTGGTGTTTTTTCAGGGGGTTGTAATTAATCAATTTGTTTTTAGTTCATTCCTATAGGAAACATTCATTTGAGATCCGAGCTCAGTCCCAGAATGAACTAAGCTCGTGTCTTGAGGTACCACTGTACTTGCTGCAACCAATCGGGTTAGACAAGGTGGCCTATTAGCACTACATCTTTGAAGTTGCACATTGATGTCTTGTACGGGAGAATGGGAAGAGCGAGCGGCAAAGTTGTCGAGATGAGATTGTGATGTGATGGGCACTTACCTACCTGACTACTGTATTGGTGCCGCTGGAGCTCCGGAGCAGTGGTAGTGTATGTTCTGCCACTTGGCGTCCCTGCGGTGCCATACTCGTGTTTCCTCAGACTGACTGGATTGCGGTCGACCCTCTCCGTCCACAAACTGCGTGAGGCGGATGTAGGCGATGCAGGCGGCGTCCTCGCCAATAAGGTGCACGTGAGGGTTTAGAATGGTTGTGTGGATGGGCTTTCTGTTTTTAGTTAGCACTGGATGAATGGACAGCACACATATCACTATCAGTATCACTTAAATGTAAATAAATCAAATGAAAGTCTAATTAAATAATTAGCTCGTTAACAGTGGCCGCCAAAGATGATTAACCGTTTGAACTCAAACATTATTATTGTACTTACCGTATTTTCCGGACTTGCCTGCTGGGCCTGCGACTAATACTGCAACTTGTATATATTTTATATTCCCTCCAACCACCAGCTGCCTATTATGTTGGTTTCAGGCAATAGTTATCTTTAAAAAACTGCAATGTTAACAGATGCCTATTTAACCTGTTATTCTACATTTTACTACTGTTAGTTCAGTGTTTGTTCTTGGTTTCTCTTCAAATAAGCGATTTCCCTGGCAAAAATGTGATTTACTGACGTACCAAAAGCCTAATAAGTTTAAGCTTGAACGGGATTGCAGACTAAGTAATGAATTGGTGAACCTGACTTACGGTTGTCAAAGTAGAACCTGTGGAAGTCCATCCCTTCCACCAGGTTGCCAAGTGCTTCGGGTTCAAAAGACGTCAAGCTGGGGTCGCAAATTTTGCTGGAGAAGGAAAGACAAGATGCCTTCGGTTGAGGTCAGAAAAATTGTATAAGGAAAGTGACAGGAACAGGATACTATACTCACGCGTAAGCCTCAAAGTCTCCATTGTTAATGGCCTCAATGAGCTGCTCGGTGATCTTGATGATTTCCTGTTTGCGAGCTGCAGAGTGACGTTATAATAACCAATTTAAACAAATGACACAATCTTTTATTTTACCTTTAGTTTGAGGGTGACTGTGATTGTAAAGTCACCACTAGTACTATTTCAAACAAAACTGCCTCATTAAACATTTAAGTGGTTGAAGACACATAGCTTCGATTTCTGAAGAATTAATTCTAGTAGAGTAAATGTTTCTATACCAGAAATGCTAAATACCACAAAATTCCAGACAACCAAGGTTTGTGATTAACGATAATCGGTCGATCTCTACTTTTTGCGTGCAATGGAACAGTTGAGTTGATTTCATATAAAAAATGTACTTCTTACATCCAAATATTGTGTGGAGTTACTGGAGCTTAATATTTATAAACGTTATTTACGTGATTATGGAATGCAGTTAGTTTTCAAAATGTAAGCTAATTCCCACAGGGAGCACACTGCAATGTTTCCAAAGACTAAATAAGAAGTGGATGCACTGGGGGGGGGGGAGGCCTCAAAACTGAGACAGGCAACTTGCTCGTCATCTTGACAACCATCAAACAGCGAAACACACATGCTCATGTCACTAAATACTCAGAGGGGTCAATTTCAAACGACCAAGCGATGCATCAACAACTGACAAAGACTTCAAAGCAACTCCACCCACAATGCTTTGCTGGCCAAGCCCAGCCTGCTACAAAAACCTGGACATGTATACTTACTCTGGAAATTTGAGGAGGAGGGGCTTGAAGGGGAGTGAGAGGTAGGATGGGAGGTGGCTTGCGTGGTTGGAGGCACCGGTCTAGAAACCGGAATCAGAGCCGGGGCCCCGCCGGCTTCGGGGGCAGGTGCTGGGGGCGGCTGCGCACGTCGTACGCTGCTCACCAGGTCTGTGAGCCGTGACACTGGACAAGATGCCACCGAATTGGACGTGTACAATTGGACGACATGTCGACTACAAACTTTTTTGGGTCAATTAGTCAAATCAATTATGAGGGCAAGTAGAAGGCCATACAACTTCATTGATAAAATGATTGTTGAACCTTCATAGCTTTTGCTATTGAATGAGACACAAGGTCAGGAAGTCTATTAGAGGAGACAAATTGTTGTGATGTTATAATCTGATATGTCTATTTTTGCAGCATCAGATTATATCGGATTTTGTCAGATTGCAAGATCGGATCTGATTAAGCGATTGCTTTTTCATAGAAAAGTTGAATTTTAAACGACGAATGTGGGTTGTAAATGATTGGGGGAGAAAAGTTTTTAATGTCAACAAAGGATTTTAGAGGCTCTTTCAGAAGCCTTGCCAACACAAACAAAAATCTTTTTTTGTTTTGTTTTTGTGTAACTGCACTGCCCTCTACTGCATTGCAAGCTTACTACATTGTTTTCATGGGGAACTGCAGCCAAAATGGGTGTTTTTCTATTGATGCAGTCGGAGCGTCACCATGTAAACGGACGGGCCTTCTGCGTCTCATCTCCATGGAAACATACTGCGCACTAGTCAACTTACTCTGCATGAGGACAACAGGGGCCGTGTGAAAGGGAGTACACCAGGAGGGTGGAGACAGGCGTGGGGTTGGACTGAGAGAGTGGCTTGTTGGGTAGGCCTCCTCAACCCGGGCCTTGAGCCCCTGTGCACGGAGCCCAGCAGTTCAGCAAGTTAGCCGCCGCTGGGTGGAGGAAGGATGCAAATCAATGTGGTCTAACACTACTTCACACTCGTCCTTGAGAGGGAGCCAATGGGTTGGTTACAACTAACTTGCATGCGTAAAATGTAAGGCGGAGGATTTGAAAACTGATAAGAAGAAATGCCCCGTTTTCTAACCTTGACAAGCCTTATATAATGAATAAAAGGAGTATATAAAAGGATTGGACTGCTGACTGTGAGTCAAGACTATGTTGGAAAATCACAAAGCACACACGGTAAGAGAAAAATGAAAAGTAGGCTGAGGAAAAATGATAATAAATGGAAAGTGCCTCCCAAAAATTGGTTGGGGAAGCCAAAAAAATTAATTAACTCTACTCTTTTACCAAGTTTCCATCAATTGAATGCCAGTGCAAAGTTTTGAATTGTGAAAAATACCAGTTAATTTTCAGAAGCATGAAGCAGCATAACAAAACAACTCACTTTTTAGAACAAGTAAGAAAACATCCATTCATTTAAAAGCATCTGCTTCCAGAACTTAAATGGTTTAAAACAATATGAATACTTATTCAAGAAGGCAACAAACATGAGCCTTGAGGAATAGGAGTACTTTAGCTTGAAATTTTTGCTCCGCGAAAAGCTAAGATAGACTAACATGAGCTCACCGGAATGGCTACGAAAGCTTAGACACTGCAGGTGTTGGGTTGCAAGCAGCTGTCGACCATTTACTGACCTGACAAGATCTGACCAAGACCACCACCGCTAATATTCCCTCTGTCCAAGCACTTGGGACCACCAGGATCTAGCCTGATATCGGACACACCGTCCTCTGATTTGCCCAGTGAATGCCGTGATCTCACAGTATGCCTTTAACATTTCCCCAGCCAATGGGTCTCTGGTTTTGTGCCTAGGCTAAATTGGGAGCCTCTACCCTTCTTGAGCCCCCTCCTCCTCCCAAGGTGCTCTTAGGACTAAACAGAGTTGGTAGCTGTTTTAGATGGAGGGTTTTCAAACTTTGCTCTGCCAGATTTGAACAATTGGGTGAGGCCAGGTGCGGGTAGAGAACTTTGCGTTCAAAATGAGAGCTTTCTGACTGTCTTCAAGGAAGAATAGCTAGCGAACAGACAGTAGGACTTGAACTCGCACCCAAAATCCTGATTCGCCATCCTTGATTAAAGTAATCAGATGACACTCACTCTAAAATGGAGGCAGAAAGCTGCGATGACACTGAGCTTTAAGTAGTGACAACAACAATTTGTATTTTAAACCCACCTAAAACAAAAAACTTAGACCTAAAGTTTCTGCCTATAAATCAGATACTCAGAACTAACTTGTTCTCAGCTGGCGCCCATGTTTCCAGTTTTTTTTCAAACAGATTTCACGTATTTAGAAGAAAATCTTCAAAATGACCTTAAAGCATCTTTAAGTAAGGACCCAAGTGTGTAGGTTACTGGGGTGGTAGTTTTGTGGAGTGTAGGTATGGAAATGAACATTTTGTAATGCATTGTGTCTGAGAAAGAGAAAGTATGTGTAGACCTTTCCTCTTACCTTTTACATCTTCATCTTCCACGGTGGTGTTGCTGCTGTCCGATGATTCCTGGTGGTTAACATACGGGTAACTTTTAGAATGGAACTATGTTCAGATGCGGTACATTGATCAACAGATAAGCGCACACACGCCAAAACACAAGCGGTATAAATAGGGCCTAGTTGTTCTCCATAATGGCCCATTTTCGTCTACTTTCCTCCAGGATTGACATACATATAGCACAAGTTGTCAACAGGAAAGAGATCAATGTTGGCGTTATCGGACAATTTGAGGAGTGTTGGCGCGTGTATGCATGCATCGCTAAAGAACACGAAAGGTAGGAGACATGCACTCGCGCCATATCCACTTGATCACAGACAAAAATACAAGCGTGCCCACGCAAACACGTACAAACAAAGCAAAGCTGACAGATAAAGGCAGGATGGAAAAAAGGTACTGAAGTAAGAAGTAGGAGGAGAAAAACAGGAGGGTAAGTCTTGTTCAGGACTTGCTGTATGGCTTACTAAGAGACAGGCAACACCTAGTATTCATTTTTGACTTAACAAGATTATTTCTGTAGGGATGCATATGATAAGGTGTTGTCTTTCCATTTAATGTGAGGTGTACCTTAGTCCCATCCACAGGGTTATGGATTACGGTGGTCTGAGGCTCCTATGGGGCAAAGAGATTGAAGGAGGTAGTTGTTTGTAAGAGTGAAAAAGATGGAAATGAGATGAAACAAAGAAGCGCTGATTAGTAGAAAAGACAAAATGATGTTTGTGGGGAAGAGAAATCAGTCAGAAATATCAGCGTAAAATAACACAAACCAACAATTGCACATATGCATGCACATGCACACTTTTCTACAGACTCCAAAAATGATGAATACATTGAAATACTGATCAGAAGAATTGTAAAAAAAATTCTGCGCAAAATAATTTCTTATCAAAGCAGTTCTTTCGCATTGTTTTTCCTCAAATAAAACACAGTAAAAGATAAAGCTAAGGTTTTATTTTATCCTCAATGTATATCTATTACTATTCACAATTATATAATATGTATGGAGAAATTATGGTGTAAAAAAAAAAGAGAGAAAAAAGTACAGAAATTATTCATAACTTCTAGTATCATTGGTACATACCAACTACTTTACCATAAAAAAGATGTCCCAGGGCATTCAGTTAATAAGTCTTAATATATCTAAATATAATCTATCACCACCATAATTTGGAAAAGATTCAGTCCAAATAGGCTTGTCTTCTTTAGTATTCTAAAATTCATATTTATGCTGCTTTGAGTGAGTAACCCAAAACTATACCAAAATGTGCATATTGAAAAAAAATGTCACTAACAATAAATATCAGATAGAAGTATTTTTTTAATTCAATGAACGGATGAATGTATACTTGTGTTTGTATGTGAAGTAATTAACGACACTAGATATGTATCGTTTTAATGCACAAACAGCATGACAAAGAAAAAAAACAGACTCATGCTGTTGACAACGCGGGCTAGAGGCAGCGGGTGGTCTCACGCAAACAAACAAGCAGGCACAGGGGCGCATGCAAACACACGCAAAGACAGCGGGGGGGCCTGAAAGGAGGTGCACTAAGGGTGTATGTAGTAAGGTGGTTCAATACCAGAGCGGGTGAAGGGATGTTTCCTTTGCTGCTGGTGGTTATGCCGTTTTTGCTGTTTGTCTGAGGCTGTGTGAGGACAGCGTGAGGGAGGGAAATAAAACACTGAAAGTTACAGACAGAGCGTGTGCATGCTTGTGGATGTCAACTTGCAACGTGGTCTGCTAGTCTTAGCGGAGCCCAAAATTTGCATCGCTTGTGATAGAAAAGCAATTGACAGGTGCTGTAAACTCATCAATCATAATCCAAACACTGCCATTGATGAGTTTACTCCAAATCTGTGCCATTTGTGACTGCACATTAAATGGGACAGAAGCAGGATGACTTGAAAACAAATACTTTTGGGATTGTAGTACATGCCAACACAAAATGTACAAGATTTTCACCACTAAAGTGAGACTAAGAGACAATATTCTCAAGACAGCAGTGCACCTTGTATATGGATAATATTGGTTAAGTAGTGTATAAAATTCCCTTTAACATAGCTCAGTCTAGTTGAAGTATGACACAACCCCCTAATCACTACTACTACTACTAGGTGGATCTATAACACAAACCCCTCACTAATACCACACCTCATACTAGTGGATGTATAAAACCACCTATTACTGCTAATACAGCTTCATCGAGTGCAAGTCCGGTCCCTCCACCAACACAGTAACCGGAGTACCCGGAAAAGAACCCACACAGGCCCGGGGAGATCATGCAAACTCCACATGGGAAGCCTGACCTGGATTCGAACCCAAGACTCCAGAACTGTGAGGCCGATGCACTAACCACTTGGTTGGAAACAAATTGTAAGATGAGCCATTTATTGAAGGTTCGCCTTATAGTGTGGAAAATACGGTATATATGTGTCGAGTATATGTTGTATCAGTAAGCAGGAGTGTGGGAGAGGTACCACACAGTACCACACAGTTCTGTGAGCTTAAAAAATAATGAAAAACATGAAAAAGCACTAGCAAAAGAGCTGAAAATGGCTACTTCAGAAAGTGAAGTAAAACTTGGCCTTTCCTTTCCATTGTGGGCACAAATGTGTTCGCGCTCCATCGCACTCCCAAAATACGATTTGCGTTGTGCCTTTACAGCGCTCTCAAAACATTACGCAGACCACTGGTCAATCAGTGAAAAATAACCCAGGGCGATCACAACCATCTCATATACAAAAAGACTACTAATATTCCCAGAATATACGACAGACTACTAGACTATCACACCAACCCATTTTTATGAGCATCAGATTTGTATTCATTTATTTAATTTATTAAATTCTCCTTGCTGGCCAGAAAATCATTTTCAACTATAGTAAATTGCGGAAACTATTAAAACAGGAAAAACAATTCCATTATTCCTAAACAAGTTCAAATATGACAAATTCAATAGTAGACCCCCTTACCTGGGGTCTTATTTTTCCTCCAGAACATCACCCCCATTTTAACAAGAGTCCAATTCACAACTCAATCATTGTGAATTGCAACAACTTTACTTATTTCCAATGCCAAAAATATGTTATGTCATTTCTATTTTAATGTCATCCCACACAGAAGAAGAACATTTTGATGTGTTAATATAAAATGGTTAAGCAATAAGGAGGCGGAGTATGAGAGAAGCAAATTTAGGAAGCCAATGAAACATTCATGGCAAAGTTGCTGAAGATGCGAGCATGAAAAGGAGCTTGTTGCTAGGCAACCATTGCACCTATTTTTAGCGACTGAGTTTCCAGCGTCCAGACTGGCAGCTATTCTTGGAAGCCCGGTTAAATTCAAATACACATACACACACACACAAACACCCCCACATAAGTGGGTGGTGTACTGGTCTTGGTGGCTGAGTTGCATTTGTTGGTCGTTAAAAAGCACAGATGGAATGAATGAATGAGGGAGGGGGGAAAGCCTTACATATGACAACACTAAAAAAATGCTGCCAATCAAAGATAATTTTCTGACATCAACGCGCACATTATTCCCATGTAGGGATGTGAAAGGATTAGGGTGGCCAAATGCAGTATATCGCCCGCAATTTTACTTCACAATTCATATATTTGTTTATTTATGTTTTATACATGGAAGTCAATCCACCAAATTCATCAATTTCTTTCAGAACCCTAGTCACAGATATTTCCAAATATTTAATCTTTTGCATTGAATCATAAATGTTATTTTTGGTAAATTTTACATGTACATGAACATACATATATTACATTTCACATATCTTTCCCCTCATTGATGTTGAAAATGTATTTCCCAAAGACTTGTTAAATTGACCCAACACAACTTACTCCCCTGAATACCCTTATTTAAAACTTTTTGTCACTACTTTTTTAAGGGAGGAATGGGCCGAGGTCTTATAATTGCACTCCAGGTTATTCCTTCGGTCAAGAGTTGCATTAGAAAATGTAAAGGATATTCAGTCACCTCTATAAAAACTGAGTTTTAATAGAGGACTTCCTAAAAATATCAAAAATAGTTCTATACAAAAGAACTAAATGACAGAAGGAAGGAGAAAAACAAAGTAAAATGCTTTAAAAAAGGAAAAACAATCTGAGCTATCTTACCTTGACGTCAGCCTTCTTGTTTAGCAAAGTCTTGGCTGCTGCAAGGACAAACAAAACACAAAAACAGTGACCATTTACTAAAAACGCCATAAAATCATTACTTAATCCCAAATATACACCACGCATAACCTTTTAGCACAGATCACACAGGTGTAATATATTTGGCCTAAAATGGACACCCCAACTCAAAATTGTGGACTATGATAAACAGTATATATATACATACCTATTATATACATAGATATATATATATACATATATACATACCCCTTTACATACATACGTACACATACATATGTACATACACATTCATACACATACATATATACGTACACATAAATATACATATATAGTTGCGATCGACCGATAATCAGTCAGGCCGATTATCGGTTCCAATATTTAGAGATGACCTGACGGTACTACTAGAATGTATCCATTGCTTCTTGAAACTTTTGTAAGCTTATTCAATAGAGATGTCTCTGCAAGCCTCTCCAGTTGTCCTTTTCCAGCAAAATTATTCACAGTGAACTTTTGACTTTTTCCATTTTATGTTTTAAGGTTCTGAGTGCCTTTTCAAGTTTAGTCACACACAATCACATCAGCAGCTGACTGCGTTACATAAAAGTCTGCTCTTCATGATAGGCCATATTTTCTCCTTTGTCTCTTGCATATATTAATTTACAACTGTGAAGGTTATCAACGGTTTTAGAAAATGCTTTTATTATTCATTAAGGGTGCTGCAGAGTCTGTTGGATGATTTTCTGTTGAAAATAAGGGCTGAAAACAAGGGCACAAGCTCCATATTCAAGGCAGAAACTCTTTTGGTCTTTTTTGTCCATTTTTGTCAATTTTTTGATTTTTTTTAGGGCAGGTTTAAAATGACAGTTGATGTCGTTACAATATATGCCTATAATATGCCCATTTTCAGGATACCATAATGCACTAAGCAACAAGGTGACATGTTTTTTTTTTTTGATTTGGGAAATGTCATTGTCACAGTAGCAAGAGGATGAGAATAGACACAGTAAAAGACATTTTAGACATAAATAAATAAGTTAATTCATAAATGAATGGATAAATATATGAATAACGGGGCAGATGAATCTTTCTAAGTCACACGACTGAGTAGAGGATTTTATTTAATGTGTTTATATGTTATTTATGTGTGACTATACAAGTTGGCTCCCAGTGAGCCTGATAGGCTAAGGCAGCAAGCTATCAATGTTTGATTAGGGGTGGGAGTGTACAAAGTAAAGATGATGAAGTCTAATGCACAGTTTATGAATATCATAAAGTATAAACTGTAAAATAAAGCGTATGAGGCGGAGTAAAAGAGAATGCACAAAACAGCACAGCACCAAGAGCTTGCCAATAACCTGAGTTAATATGATTTTACCCTGGAGTTGAGTGTGGTTGTTGTTTTTTCCACACACAGGGTTTAGCTCCCCCAAGTGGAAACCTACTCCCATTGTCACAATGCCCCAACGTCTCCTCGGTAGTGCAAATTGCAATAATCTAGCAAATCACGTTTTTAATATCAAAATCTGTCATCTGGGTCAGAGCAAAACAGTCTCTAATCTTCACCATTGCTGAAATGCCCCCACTCCAGTGCCCCGTCAACCATGCACTCCATGCATCATTCTCCCACACTGTCCAGGACAGTTCCATCCTTAGAGCCTAGTATTTCTTTTATTAGGGGAAAGCAAGAGAGAGAGCAAGAAGGAATGATAATGGAGGGGGAGCAGGAGATGGTAGAATGGAGATGCGAGACATATTGCACAGCCCCTCTTGCTCAAAATTGTACTTGTATCTCCAATTGCTCGTATGTTGGGGCACTTGTAGGTCGAGGTACCACTGTACTTCAATTTGAATCTTGTTATATTCATATTCATTTTTCTCTCTGAATATTATATTGTACGACTTCTTGCAATTCCCATGGAACACTTGACAATTAGTTCACTGCAAAGTGTTTGGGAAACACTGGTTTAAGTTATGCTTATGGGGCAAGTAAAATGATGTTAATGAAGCTAAGGAGATCTAAACAACTCAAAACATACAGGTTAGTAAAAAAAAGCATAATTTATAGTGGGGTTTAATTGAATGAAAGATGGAATGGCTGCTGAAGATGCTATTGTGGAAGAGAATACGGTTCAATGTCATGCTTGGAGTTTCAATGCAGAGAAGAGAAAAGGGTAAGAAGAATAATAATGAAATAAATAGAGAAAGTACAGAAAGGGGGAGGCAAGAAGGCGGCATGCCCGCGGATCGTGCCGCCATGCGCTACCTTGTTCCGCCAGCCCCGCTGCCATTGTGGTACCTACGGTGCCCGAGACTGGAACAACAGAGGCCGGAGCGGTGGTCTGCCGGCAGCCCACTTTCCGCATAGGTGGGAGAGAGAAGGTTACGTCGTGAGGACGGAAATGAACGTGACGAGAAGTTGGAGGACAAAGAAGTCCAACCACAGAGTGGTTACAGTGTTGGACTGACAGATGAAGACGTGTTTCAGCTAAGAAATGTCAGAAAGATCAAGATAACAGCAATCTGCGCATAGGCTAGTATAAATGTCGCAATAAACAGAATATGGGCTATATTTCTCTGCATCCTGCTGATTTCTCAGATACCAAAACACCTCCAGAAAGTTTTCAAGAGACACTGCAGACTACACGTTCATGCCTGGTTTTGATAAGCCAAACTTATTCTCCATAATCAATTGAAACATACAGTCATGCCTCTATTTACGAATCTCTCTCTCACTCCCAAATTTTCAGGTTACACATTTTTTAACATGCAAATTAGTGCCTAGACATACGAAAAAGATCCTAATTATGAAATCCCCCAAAAGTAAGTGCATTTCCTTATCCCTTATTTTAAAATAATAATAAAAGATTTTCAAATATTGTCGCTGATGCTTTGCTTCTCACTTTAGAACCGTTAGATTTTGTATGCTTGTTAATAATTTTAAGACATTAATAAATCTTTTCTTATCATTTTCTCTCATTTTTGTGTTTCTCATCTTTCATACAAAATTGGAACACTTTGACCAATTTTAACAGGTTTAGTTTATAGTTGTTTGAGGACAGTGGACCGAATTAGAGAATTTACATATAAAGTACTGCTTTACTTACGAAATTTTAAAGTCACTTAAAAGGTTTTGGAACCAATTAATTTCGTAAGTAGAGGTATGACTGTACTAGCAACCATGTGTCCCAGTCTGTCCAGAGGTTTGGACACAAGCCATACCACCCACGATGCCTTTTATTTCAAGAAAAGTCCTGATTTTGTTGAGGCGAGCCTCAAAACAGCCTAGCAACATCGCAATTGACAACCTACGCACATTGCCGTACAAAAACAGAATCCTCTACTTCATCCAGCTGTGTTTTTGACTTTGCCAAGCTGCACTGTCAGTACACACTGAGACAAACTTATTCATAGGTCAATTTGTTTCTTGAGCAAACTCCATCAAAGATGTGAATAAATCCTCCATTTATTGGACTGCTCTCCGTTCCATGCGATCAAGTGTCGACAGTTTAACCAATGAGGCGTCTTTTATAATAAGTAGCACCTGAATGCAATCAACTGAATACACTTGCATAAGGTGTCATTTTTTGTTGGTCTGAATGAAATCCTGCACCCACGACAATTCTTGCCGAGAAAGGCATTTCATTCATTAATTCTTGTCTTTGTCCGGAAAATCCTTGAAAAGTTTTAGCCTACTCACCATCTGTGAATGCTTTTGAAACCTCACTTTTACTGAATTGCCAGTAAAGCAAGTGGAATTTTCGTCCATGTTGCTGCTGGGTGGCTTGCACCTTGCATTGCAGCTCTTAGCAAGCCATCTTTCTTTTGTCTCTTGGATATTTTGGTTCAGAGATAGCGTGTCGTGTGCCAAAGTGCCGCTTTGCATTAAACCGTTTCTTCGATGGATTTTTGTCATTGCAAATTAGACACCCCGCAGAACCTGCTCTCTACACAAAGGCGAAATCTTTGATCCATTTGCCCTGGAATGTACCAATTTGATTGTTGATAGTTTGATGATTTGCATTCCACTGTCATGTATTTTATTCATACGTTTGAACCTGTTGTGTATATTTAAAAAAATGTTTGAAATGCTCTTTAGAAGACATTCCAAGTTTTCATTTCTCTTATACAAGCTGTAACACACACACACACACACACACACACACATAGATATGCATGTGCTCCCACACAGAAACTCCCCCCACACAAATGGCCGTAACTGACAAGTAAATGCATGTGAACTTACCGGAGAAATTCCGAGAGACCAACATGGTGGTGAGTATGGCCCCCTGCAATTAAGAAAGACAAATGCAAAGAAATTGAAAAATAATAATAATGGCCATACATTTACATTACAGTTTGATTTGGATTTTATGTTTATCAAAACAGATTTCAAAAGCATGTAGTCTATCTGAAAAAAATGAATCTTATTTTTTTAAATATACCACAATTGGAAAAAAAGGGTTTAACCTTACACAGAGAGATAAAGACAGCACGAGAGAGAGAGAGAGAGAGAGAGAGAGAGAGAGAGAGAGATGTTTGTTTTGGTTGGTAGTGGAGAGGTCCAGTTGCGCATGGTCGCTTCGGAGCATTGTGGTGCACGCAACGTGATACAAGACAGTTGTGTCTACCACTACCATTACACTTACAAATACGAAATCATGGGATTCTCCCTTTCGACTTTTGCCATTAGGGTTCGTCCCAGCATGTTATCCCTTTACATGAGGGCGTGCCTTTTGCATCATTTTTTGTGAGACCAACCGCTTGCTCCTCAACTCCAGCCCTCTCTTCAACCGAGGGTCCAAGTACAATGACACTACTGCAAAGTCAATCATTGAACTGCAGCCTAGAGAGTCGAGATGCCATGTGCACATATGGAAACCCATTTGCTTTAACATGGCGGTGCATGGCGATCCACGACGAGCACATAGATCCAATAATAGAACACTGCTTGAGCTCTGATTGGAACGGCTGTTCCTCTCCACATGAGCATTGAAATCCCCCACAAGTGTTGTGGTGGTGCACAAGTGTGAGAAAAATGTGCAAAAGTTAACATTGGTAAATGTTTGCGATGTTTGTTGTTAACCTAAAAGACCACAGGGTTTTTGCTGTCTCACTGCTACGGACCTCAACTTGACTAAACAAGCCTGTTCTCAGGCAAAGCAGATGTAATGTTGTTGTTCAACATGAAGTCACCCCATGCTAATGATGTAATGCTGAATTGAATTTAAAAAAATCAGGGCGAGGCTGTTTGGGAAAATGTTGGGACCAGACTAAAATACCATTTTAAGAAAATAAAAACATTGAGAAAAATAGCAAGACTCTCAGACCTTGAGTTTCCTCCTGGCGTTGAACTTTTTCAAGCACTCCACCGTTTCCTGCCTATGCATCATTGAAGCCACCGTGGACCGTTGCTAAATGACAAGATGACAGTTATAATCAGCCATAGGTTTACTGTACCGTACATGAAGATATTGCTTTAGCTAAGTGTACTGTATGGGCCACTTACGCAGACCCAGGGGTGCTTGAGGGCCTCCTGGGCAGTGATCCTTTTGGCTGGGTTTATGGTCAGCATCTGGTTGATGAGGTTTTTGGCCTCTGGCGTTACTGTGTCCCACTCTGGTGAAGGAAACTAAAAAAAAAAAAACACAGAAAGCACTTGCGTTAAGAATGTACTGCTACATAAAAAGCATCAGGTTTAATCCACTTTTTATTTGTCTTTTTTAGCAAGACAGGGACCGACTTCATCTTCAAATAAAATACATATTTCTATCAGGTTAAGGTTAGGAGGTTAAAGTCTGCATATAATTCTGCTCACAAGTTGTTGGCACGCAGTTAAAAATAATTTTGGAAAAAAAGTGGCCCAAGGGGAGTTTTTCTTCCCCTTAAAATATGAATGAGAGCACAAGAGTTACGCAAGAGTGTCCAAAAAAAGAAACAGCTGTACGGTTGGCGAGTGAGTAAGAAGAGCGTAGGCCAAAATAGTGTTAGTAAGTGGAAGATAAAGAGAACAAATTGAAACATGAAAAAAACTGAATTAAGCTCGTATCTCGAGGTACCACTGTACACTATTTAACGACAATGGATGGGGAGTGAATTTTCTCAGTAGTGCTACGATTGTTAAATCTAGATCTATTGAATCATTTTTTATTTATTACTTTTTTTAGTTTAACAATGTCCTTGATTTCTTGATTTGTTCGAGGCATGGCAGTACACAAAAATAACCGCACAACATTCTAAAAGAATGGATGGAAAAGAAGCAAAAGTAGATGAAACAGTTTAAGAAAGAAGTTAAAGCGGGAGAAAAAGTAGATTGGGATCTCACATCGTAGGCCCCAGCCTTGATCTGCTGGTATAGCTTGTGCTGGTCCTCGTCCCAGAAAGGGGGATAACCAACTAGCAGAATGTACAGAATCACCCCTGTCAAACACATAGACACATGCTTTTGGAATTGAAGACATTCTCTATCTAGTCTTTAAACATTGTATGTTAAGAAAATACTGATTAATAGTAGTTAGAGCAGGCAGATAAATGATGTTTATTTGCAGTAAAAGAGTACAAAAAATGATAATGCCATTGGAACTGAAACAAGAATGCATTTCCCAGAAGTGCACCAGTAAAAATAATCTCATTTTAATATCTTCAGAATGATTATCTGTTTTTCAATTGCTGTGCTTGCTGTTGTGTAGGAGCGAGAGGCGTAAACATGGGATATTTACCATTCAGTATTCAATAGGCGCCTGACTTCCGACGTAAATGGAGCGAAAGCTAACGCTGACGTGTTGCGCTGTATGAAGCTGTTTAGTAGAATCTCTGGGGTAATCATGCTCGTTACTCTCTTTTCCCCACTGTGTTGTGTTATGGTGCTTTTGACTTTTAGTGGTCAAATATCCCCAGAATTACATTCATAGGCACGTACTGCCTCCTCTGACCTCACTTTCAATTCTTCCTAAACCACTCGTGACGTAATAAGGTCAACAAGTTTCAACTGCTGTTTTCCTTTCACTCAAATGCTCCCTGGCGGAATCCTTCACATTTGATACGTCATTGGTTTCATCTATGCAGAGGCAAACAGCTACAAAACTGTGTGATCTATGCGAGCGAGTTTTTATAAATTGATTTTCAAATATATTTGGGCATTAGCATTATGATTTTAAATAGTGTAGAAAATGTCGGGAGTGGGATTTTCAGTCTAACTCACCACACGCCCATATGTCCACAGGTTTGCCATATGCCTCTTTCCTCAGGACTTCAGGTGACAGGTACCCTGGTGTCCCGGCAAAGCCTGAAGAGAAAGAATATAAAACATATCATTCAGCCAGTCATTAATTCAAGCAAGGCAAAATATTCCAATCACCAATTTCTCAATGTTGATCAGAAAGATTTTGAAGCAGTCAAATAAGTGCTTGCCACCAAAAGATTTCCAAGAGTTTGACGTTTTTCGGCTCTACAGCGCATAACAACCTCCAAAGATTCAGAGAATCATGAATAATCTCTCTGTATGAGGGTCAAGGTAGAAACCATTGTTTGTGAACATAATACCCTCTGCTATTTGCCCTTGCCAAATGAAACTCCTACAGTACAAAGAATAAGCAATTCACAAACATGACCCAGAAGGGCACAGATTCATTTTCTCTGGGCCTGAGGTCTTTTTAAAAGAAGTCTGGCAACGTTCAAAAGAGTTCTGTGGTCAAACAAACATACAAGCTCAGTCCTAGAACGTATTAAGCTCGTATCTCAAGGTACCACTGTATATAGTATAAGTTAAGTGTATATAAAATTTGAATCTGATAGTATTTTCTATTAACAATGATGTCAGGTAGTGAAAAGAAAATGTGTTTATGTGTCTGGTATCTTTAACATTTTCTCTACCTACCAAACCAGGCCTGTTGGTCCCCTTGCACCTCAATGGCCAGGCCAAAATCAGCCAGCTTCACCGCTGCATTCTTGCACTTGCTAGCCAAGAGCAGGTTCTCTGGCTGAAGGGTTTGCACATGAACACGGAAAACACAAAAGACAAGACATGGATGCTATTTAAAGACATGCCACATTTGACTTTACCCTCCTCTGCTTTAAGCCTGACATGGTGTGCCAATAGTGTAAATGCTCATTGTGGGTGGCCCAGATAATGTAGCACATCTCATTATTCTCTGTCAGAAGAGACTCTAATAATGGGCCTCTATACCCACTTGGACACACGACTGTTTCTCCCTTGACATCGCACACTTTGTTTCAAGAAAAGGACTAGCTTAAATAATTTGCTTGGTTTGAACAGATGGGCTTTTGAAATTTAAATTAAAAGAAGGGTTCCCTGCGTTAAGTGTTGCGGTTTTGTTATATTTTAGAATTAGCTTTTAAAATTACTCATTTATGTTTTTTACTGGTAAAAACACACTTTGTGGAGTAGCACCACCAATTTCCTTATATGCAGCTGTTGTATAATGACAATAACGGCTTTTGATTTGATTTAATGTAAATTAAATTGAAACAGAGTGAATTACTACTTAATGAATTTTTCATCCTTCTACAACTTTTTCGGTCAAATTCTCGGTTGCCCCGCATCATAAATGTTTTGGCCTTGAAAAATGTTCTCCATTTTTCTCCAAATTTTTCAAACAAACAAAAGTGCATGTAGAAGTAAGATCCCTTGGTCAATGACAAGCACGTTGACTCGGTTTCGCTCACCTTTAGATCTCGGTGCACAACGCCCATTTGATGGCAGTGAAGCACAGCTTCCAGAATCTGCTGAATGCAGTGGCTTTAAGGAAAAACAGACAAAATGTTACATGTTACAAAAAAGTTACATTAAAGATATTCAAAGACTTCCCTCCCTGCCTGGCTTGCATAAATAATATTCAAAATTTTCAGTTACTGACTCAGTTGTTTCATTATACATGCCAGTCATCCTATTGAGTTTCTTATTATAACATCATTTTAGTTTGGATATGACACTAGGAATTTGAATGCTTTGACTTAATGACCTGCCATAATTTGAAATTGTCTGCATTGACTTAGCTCTGAGCATGTTCCTCTGCTTTAAAAAAAAGGAAAAAAAGTGCAAATTTAGCACGAGCGCCCAAAGGTAAAGCAGCTGGGTCAGTAAACCGGGTCAGCGGGTGTGCTTGCATGATTTGCATTCGCCTTTTCCCACAACCGCACATCCTCAAGGTAGTTCGAATTAGTTAAAATAGATAGGCAAATTTGTCCCATGTGCCAGACGAATGCAGAGTGTTGCGTTGAGAAAGGCAAAAAGTAGATACATTTGATTATGGAAACCCCACAAGGGACAAGCCGAAACTGCCGTAGTAATACAACTATAATCTAACATTATTTATACTAACTAGTGAGTAGGGAGGGCAACATATTTGAAGGATACTGAATAAGAAACATAATCCCTTCTGTGCAATAACATCGGGGTGTGCAATAACAATGTGCAATATCTTAGATTGGGCAATATTTTAGAATTTACCATGCCAGTACTTTTTCCATTTTTATATTACTTATTTATGTTTTTACTGGGAAAACGCACTTTGTGGAGTAGCTCCATCAATTTCGTTATACGCAGCTGTGTATGATGACAATAAAGGCTTTTGATTGATTGATTTGATTGAACCGTATGTATACATGTACATCTGTGCATGTATATGTATATATATGAATATATGTATGTGTATGTGTGTGTAGGGACAGTATAATAAAATCCCGGAAAATGATCCTTTGTGAATGCGTATATTTATCTGTTGTGTTCTGTGCTGAAAGCATGTCAAAGTTTCAGCCTGTGAATTTTATGATCTAAAAACCCACTTTTAAACTGCAGTACATGTAAAGTGTGTCAAGAAGTAAAGCCTACAAGTGTGCGGATCAACACTTTCCGGCTCTGCCCTCGGCATTGCCGTCTGGCATCAAGGTGACAAATGCAAAAGTTCCATCCTGCCGCTTTCTCGTCATCCAAACATCCCACTCTCTGCATAGATGAAACTCTGTCCACTTCAAGGACCTGGTGATCCAGACTTGCCAAATGCCAAAGATTGAATTATAATAGAATATCAAATTTCATAGATACCTATGAATTCCAATTTAGCTGTATTTCACATTAACACCGCAATTACATTTAATAGTGTATAAATTTAAGGAGCTGTTTCATTCCAATGTGGGAAGTTTAGTTATTTAATTGAGGAAAACAGGCTGCGGTTCCTTGAGAGGCGCAGCAGAGAACAGAGGAAGCGATCTAAAAGTAGCGCTTGTATTCAATGAAAGTGATTCACAGAGGAAGCTGAAATCTGGTGCCAGGCAAATTTTCCAGTCCTACACAGAAAGATGCGTGTGTGTGTGTGTGTGTGTGTGTCTGCAAACGGGCGGGCTTGTGGACAAGGTGCAATGAGCGATTGTAATGTGCAGAATATGTGACGAATAGCAGGCATCAGAGACACGCAGCCAGCAGGATTCACACCCACTGAGTGTCTAGTGAGTGGGAGGACAGAGAGCTATACAGGTTTTTTTTATTTGAGTGTGTCAGGGTACCAATCGCTGTTTTAAAACTGTCCGAAAATCGTCCCAATCCTTGTCCTTTTTGTTTTAATATTTGAGACCTTTGTGTATTTTTGTAAGACTGACACAAGAGTACGAGAAATGGAATAACATTTCCAATGAGTTGTAAGGATAGTATGACAAGACTAGCACTGTAAGAAGATCCCAGATCACGTGGTAAAAACCTAAGTAGAAATAATATCTTGAAGTCCAATCCATTGGCAAAGCTTTTCCCTAACTATCATAATAATAATAATTTGCAGGGTAATGTTCATTATATCGATCATTAGATTTTTTTTTTAATGAAATTGAACTGTACCCATGACATTGATGTGAAATATTGCTATATATTAGTTTACAGAGCCTACAGAGCTGTGGCAACTTGGACAATGCCAAAAAAATGATCTCATAATTGGGTGATTGATTGGTGAAGGGCAAGGCATCCATTATAAACACAAAAGTCAAAGAGATAACTTTTATTGGCTGACAATGGACTTTGGTGGAAGGTTTTGAGGTATCATTGTAAAGTCTATGTACCTACATGAATTCATTCTGAACAAGTTTGCTGAGTTAAAAAGATCGGAAGCAACAGTGTATCTGTCGAAAGGCTCATTCCTACCTGGCATCAGCCTCACTGTAGTACTCTCGGGCTACGATGTCCTCAAACAATTCACCCCCAGTCACCCTGTATGGCCACACATCCAATTAAAGACACATTAATACACACAAATTGCCACAAACCGAAACAGAGTATCAATTTTTTTTCATCACCCCCCTTCCATAATCCAAATGGTAACTATGGAAACAGGAAGAGGAACACACAAGGGAGAAAGCCGTGGTTGGCGCGGGAGAAGGTATGAATTTGACGGTCGGGGGTTCGTGGGAAAGAGTTACGCAATTGTATACGTAGAATTAAGAAGGGGGAGGAAGAGAAGGGAAATGGGAAAAGAGGATATCATAGCAGAGGCAGGTGGTGAGGAAATCATGAGAAGAAATGAACGAAGAAACAAGACCAGTTGAAATAAGTAAATAAATACAGTGGTACCTCGATATACGAGCTTATGAGCCTCCTCTCGCGTCTGCTGTCTGCTCGTATATCAAAATTTGTCTCGTATCTCAAGATAAATATCTGTTCAAAATTTTACTCGTATCTCAAATTGCTCATATGTCGGGGCACTCGTATGTCGAGGTACCACTGTAGAGAAGGAAGGGTACAGTATTGAAATGAATAGTGAGGATAAATAGGGCAGGAAAAGGCCAGGGGTAAAAGGTCAATTTAACACATGAAAAAAGAAAAGAGGAAGTTAATAGAAACTAAATGAGAATGAAAAACAAGATGGTAAAATAAACATAATGATATAAGAAAGGGACCAGCAAAGGAAAAAATGAAAAGGAAAGCCGCAACTTACAAGTCGAAGAGTAAATAGTGGAAGCCTTCTTCCGATATGCTGTCATGAAGACGGACTGCAGTGTCAAGGAAAAATACAAATGTTGTGAACCAATACAAACCATAATCCTACACACAAAAATGCATGTGTCCTTACCAATGTTGGGATGTTTGAGCAAGCGACAGATGCGAGCCTCGCGTTCCAGCTTTTGGTGATCTGACAGTTGGACGGCAAAGTAACAATTAAGCAGGGAAAAAAAAAAGACACGAGGAAGGCTACGTTTTTAATGGCATACTAATAATTAAGGGTTCTGCAACAGTCCCTCAGACATAAGTCTTTATGTTTTTGTTACTCCTTATTGTTTTTTGTTAATATCAACTACAGTAAGGTTTATGTTCATAAAAAAGTGGTGCAGTAATCTACATTTTCTAGGGGAATTTTTTTTATTAGATTTTTTTTGTAAATTCATAAAAATGAAAATCCATGCTGAAACTTGCAAGAGGAAGCCACTCTGCAGCGTCGCTAAAGTTGTGAGCGAGTTTTTCGATGGAAAAAATATGGAGTAGATGCAAGCGAGGCTACCTCGAGCAACACATTCAGTAGAAGTCGTTTGAATGAAAATGAGAAGTGAGAAGGACACACGTGAAAAATAAGGTTACATTTAAGTCAGATTTATTAAGTTGTTTTATGTATGTATATTAATAAATACATTTTATTATGACTAGCTCATTTATGGGTAGTGGAAATACTGAAAAAAATGAAAGACCCAAATAAACCATATGATAATGAGCAATTATTTGTGCATCTGCTAAAATTGCCCTCTGATTTTGAGACAGGACACCAGATCATTCTGACAATTCCTCATTAGTCCAATATTTTATGTTAAATCGATCAGAATTTGGTCAAAGTTAAGTGACAATGCTTTGACGTGACATGTGACATTAAAGGGTCAATCAGAGGAGATTAGCCGTCGTCTCTTGCTAATAGTAGCAAAATAATCTCGGATGGGTTTAATCTCATTAAACGACACTTGCCGCATTGACACGAGAGTGGTGGGGGGTGGTATGAGAGTGGTGATGGCACACTCCCAACAGCCTAACAAACCTCCCAGCCTTGCTACCCCTACAACTGGGACAGTCCAAAAATGAACAGGGCTGCCCTGTGGGTCAAGTCCATCTGAGTCCAAAGACACCAAAAGCAATTTAATCAATTCAACTTCACTTGTCGTGCACCAAGTTCAGTAAAGCTGGATGTGTTTGCGCCCTTTTTTAGCGACGTAAGCAAAGGCTTTTTATTGGCAGTTGGAAAAAGCCATTTGATTACAGCCAGTATTGATTTATCAGAGGGGATGAGTCACATGGGGTCATCACTACATATCCAAATGCAGTTTTGTAAAATAGACAAACACATGATCATGTACGAGTGTATTAGTGCTGGGAAGCAAAATTTCTTTTTTTATCATGGTTAACTACATGTGGTCCATAGTTAACTTGTGAATAATTACATTTTTAAATGCAAAAACTATTCTATATTTTAAGTCTAAATACACCTCGCAATACGGCGGGACTACTGAACGGTTCAGATCCAGATTGTGTGAAGTTTGCATGTTCTCCCCGGGCCTGCGTGGGTTTTCTCTGGGTACTCCGGTTTCCTCCCACATTTCAAAGACATGCATAGTAGGCTGGTTGGATAATCTAAATTGCCCCTATGTATGAGTGTGAGCATGATTGGTTGTTTGTCTCCTTATGTCCTGCCTGGCTGGCCACCAATTAAGGGTGTCCTCTGCCTCGTGCCCAAAGTCACCTGGGATAGGCTCCAGCACCCCCCGCGACCTTGGTGAGGATAAAGCAGTTCAGAAAATGAATGAAAAATACCTTTCGACACAGGAGTGGAGCAATGTGCTTAACTTACGCAATTTAAAGTGAAAGGTCATCAGAAATAGGAGTTGAAGAGCTTGACTTTTGCAAAGATGAATAAATACATTATTCCACATCCAAGCAATTTTCGTCACGGTACTTTTGGGAAATGTATGCACTGTTCTAACGCCAGGCTCCGACATCTTGCAACAGCGATAAACTATTGTTCACCCCAATCACACGCAAATGGAATAATAAGGAAGTATGGCGGCGCGACAGTGAAACAAAAAGTGTGATGTTACAATGTGATTTGAAAGGGCCACTTTCATTTTCAATTTTTCTCAAAGATACTGAGCAGATTGGGATTCATCATTGGCTAGTATGTTTCAAATCATTCCAAGAAAAGTGGAAGGTAAAATGTTGACCAGAGTCACAATTTATGTATCTTGGGTGTTGTTTGGGCTTAATGAAGCAGCCTATTGACAAACCAATTGGTGCGAGACCCACAGTGATGGAGGCTCTTCTTTTACTGGTCGATCAATATTCCTACATCCAATGATAGTCATTAGCTAAGACTCATGTCCAAAGGATACAAGAAATGCAATAGTGTGTTTCTTTTGTAAGGTTTGCCAGCTCATTCTTAGCGATTTGGTGAGAAACTTCCACATGGGAGTCCATAATCATTGGAAAATATTGATGAAGAAACAATTATTAAAGATGATGTATCTCAAGGGAACCCAAAGCGATAGTAAAATCCAATATTATATACCAGTTTAAAATGATTCTATTTTCAAAACAACAAACACTGAAAAAAACAAATTTCTCAACAACAAAACAAATTCTGCTCTTGCAAAATTGACAAATGCAATAAACTAACTGTGTTTCAATGTGTCAAAAATACAGTCAAAAATGTGATGATTTAGAATCAAAATCACCTCCTTCCAACAAGCACGACATGACATAACATTTCAAATATTTAACGTCTACTTGCACATAATATAAGAACACAAAACAGGAAGTACTTGCCTCTGGCAGATAGCTTTTTAGTGTTGATGATTTTGGCTGCGTGCTCTTGTCCTGTGCACAGCTTCACACATCTGCGCACTACTGAGAAGGCACCTCTGAAAACAAAACCAAAAACCCATCATCAAACGTGCATTTATGTATTCAACCAAAGGAGAAAATTATTTGCTATGTGTCGTTTTGTCACATTTACAAGAAAGAAGGGAATACGTTTTCACTCATTCTCTTTCGACACTGCAATAGTGTACTCGCCTTTTTACGAGAGCGTATTTTTATGTCAAATTCAACAGAATCTTGTTTTCCATTAGTTGTGTGTTCTACTTTTTGGTCAGTGGTGAGACCCTAATGAATTCAAGGCTGAGTAAAAAATAAATTAATTAATTATTAAATCCCTTTAGACATCCAAAAAATGAACGAAAGGGCCGTTGAGGTGTCCCAATTATTTTTCCAGGGAGTTTGTAGTTGGCAAAGCGGAGATTAGCTACAGTAGTCCCTATCATGGATTCCCTTTGTAATTTTGGACCTTCATGTGTGGAGTTTGCATGTTCGCCCTGGGCTTATGTGGATTTTTCCAGGGTTCTCCGGTTTCATCCCACATTCCAAAAACATGCATGGTAGACTGATTGGACACTGTAAGTTGCCCCTAGGAATGAGTGTGGGCTTGAACGGTTGTCCGTCTCCTTGTGCCCTGCGATTGGCTGACCACCAATTCAGTGTGTCTGCGCCTGGTGCCCGTGGTTAGCTGGATTCCAGCACCCCCAGCGACCCTTATGAGAAAATGAATGAATGCAATATTTTTTTTATGGCTAACTCAATTTTTTCCCTGGTGTAAGCGCCGTTGTTATAGCGTTATAGCATAGTTGGCTGGGATAGGCTACAGCACCCCTGTGACTCTTGCAAGCATAAGCAGCAATGAATTAATCAATGTTTTTATTTATTTATAAAGATAGCATCAGCATTAGTTGAAAGAACACAACTGGGTTGCGGAATAGAGGGGCAAAAATAGCAAGCTTCAACTCTAATTATTACCATCACCACCTCATTTCACAAGACCCTAAAGCTCTCCTCTCTTCATTTTCATGATAATAATTTCATAACTTTGACTCATAAATGTTGCGATATAGTCGATGGCGTTCATTGAAAGACGCCGAGTGATGAAAAATAGCGCAAATAACAAACTATATGCGAGAAAAAGTTGCATATTTCATATTTTCATCAACAAATGTTTACATCATTTAATATTGCACATGCATGAACTAAGACATTTATATATATATATAAAAAAATGATAAAGCAAATCCAGCAGGCCACTCGTAATTGCCTAAAATTCGAAAACGTGTGCGTTAGGCAGGTTAATTAACACACATGCATTGAAAAAGAGCCCCGTGCACTTTGGCCCGAAGTGGCCCACGCACACGCCGAAGCTTCGACAAATGTCATCCCGCTTCCCACGCGCTGCCGTCGGCCAAGACCAAGTCCACAAGTCACTCACTTGCCAAGCTCCTCGTACAACTGATACTCGTCCGTAAATCGCGTACACGTCGTTGTAGCCATGTTTTTTTTGTTGTTGACGATTTTCAATCTCCTTCTTCCTCTTTGCTCCTCCGCGTCTCAGGTAAAATAGCGTCTGCGAACCAGTCGATGGACGGGAGAAGTAAAATACAAACAACAGGTCTGCCCTGTTGCCCCTCAAAAATGAAGTCGCCCTGCACTTTGGCAGCGGACGAGGCTGAGTGATTAAGCGAGGTTTAATCGGGAAACACCGAGCCGAGTGTCAAGGGACTCCTTGGCTTTCTCTCTCGCTCTGTCTCCCCCGATCGCTACCACCACCCTCCCTACCTCCCTCGCTTTCTCTCCCACCCACGAGAGCCTGACTTTGCCACAAATTGAATTGAACTGAATGCTTTTAAACATAATGACATTTAAAGCTTCACCACGAAGTGCACAAATAACAACAACAACGAAATAAATAAAGAATCAATAAATAATCCATAAATAAGTACTCAATATAATAAGTAATTATAATCATAATAATTCATAATAAATCAATCAATAATAATTAATAATCAGTAACTCATAACAATACATAATAAGTAATAAGTAGCCACCAACATGAATAAGTAAGAAAGTGCACAAATAACAGCAAACCGACAAATAAATAATCAATAAATAATAACAATAAATAGTTACAAATATTGTCAAAAAGTAATACATAAATAGTACTCAACACAATAAATATTCAGTAAATAGTAATAATAAATATGAATAAAAGATCATCAATACATAATAAGTAGGGAAGTGCACAAACATAACAACAACAAACAAACAAATAAACCTAAAATAACAACAATACATAATCTATAAATAATTTGTCATTATATTATAATTTCAGCCTGACTGAGACAGTGACAACATCATATAGTATTGTCGTTTATGAAAAGGAACCTTGGGGGAAGGAGTGGGTGAGCGCAAGTTTGGACAAGGGTGCATCAGGAATCCTAAACACACAACAGGACATACAGGTTTGACAAGCACTAAATCTCTGTAGCGTATGTAGGGATTCTGTTTGCATGGATTTGTACTTTTGTCTTTTGTATGTAATGCATGTGTTTTAAAAGTCAAATTTTCAATATCTCGAAATGTTATGTTGCACAAGTATTGTATCAATTTTGTCTGAAATGATCTTCACACGTGTTTTTGGTGGAAATTGACAATTGCTGGCAACACTTCCACTCCCATCTTCTAGTTAGCAGCACGCAGCCACCATGCAATCTGCAAAATAACGGTACAAAGTGCGCTGACAGCTGGGCATGTTGAGCCAACAAGGAATTTACCAATACTGTCATATGCAGCTGGGTATGATGACAATTAGGCTTTTGTCAAGTCAATGATGATGACAAAACCTGTGTCTGAATTAGAGAACATTGTGTGGACTTGTATTTAATATTTATTATTATTATTATTTATTGATGATTTATTTGTGCACTTCCGGGTGAAGCTTTAAAACACCATTATATTTGCAAAATGACAATAAAAGCATTCAATTAAAAAAAAAAACTATTTATGTCTGGAATTTTCCTCTTATCTCAAATTTCTCATATGTTTGGACACTTCTATGTCAAGGTATAGTATAATTGTAGTGTTCATAAGTGACCAGGCACTCCACAGACTCAGTTATTTTTATACAAAAAGAGAAGGACCATTTTTTCTAATGTCTTTATTAAGATTGCTCCTTAAACAAACAATGACATCATTCATCTTCTTTCAAATCGTCTAATCCGCGATGTTTATCAAAACTGCTGTTATGAGAAAAATAAGGAATCCCATGAGTAGGTATGTCGACAGATACCTTCTAGACATGATAATGCGTGTGTGTTTCTGTGAGGACTATTTCTGAACACAAATACATATAACATACATGTGTGTGTGTGTGTGTGTGTGTGTGTGTGTGTGTGTGTGTGTGTGCGTGCGTGCGTGCGTGTGTGTGTGTGTGTGTGTGTGTATATGTCTGGGGTTCGAAATGGGTCAGTTCCTCAGATTGGATTCAGGTTCTCTGTCTCCTATCAGGACGTCTTCTGAAAGACGAACACCAAATAGATACTGGCGGCTTCCCACTCAGACCTGCTGAGTGTACCGAGACGGATTCCGGCCTGACCAGCCCGGTCACAGTGCTCGCGGGCATGCCGGTACTCGTCCTTGTCCTCGGGCCCTGGGGGTCCATCGTGCTCACCCGGGAACTCCTCCAGGGATCGCATCTTCATCATGAGGTTGCGGTGGTGGCTCCGTTTGACCTTCTCTTGGAAGAACTCGGAGAAACGCTGCTTGCTCACTAGCTTCATGCCATAGCGTGACGCCATACGCTCAAGTAGGGGGAAGTAGACCAGGAACTCCGGGACATCCACCACCTGTAATGTACAAAACGTGAGCGTGTATTGTTACAGACTGTTTCAAAAATTGGACAATTTCCATGAATTCCCATATGAAGTCTTGGGAACTTTGAAAATATTCTAAACTGGAAAGTTTATATTGGAAACAAGTGAATTGAGGAATGAGAATTGACCTATCATATTTACTTCCATCCACCAGTAGGTCAGAATTACTGTTCTTATTTATCAATGCACCTTCAATTTTGTTGTACAATATCATAAAATATTATTGTATTCCAGGGGGCGGGAACTGTTTTGACAGAGACAGCCAATTCATATTTTCAAATGTTTTTCCTTGAGAACCATACTCAGAATTAAAAAATAAACAAGCCACATAAGGCTCCCGAGCCATAGGGTCCCTAACCCTGCTCTATTCTATACTCGTAAACGTATTGCTTTAGGGAGTCGTGTGAGTGGCAAGCTTGCTGATGAAATCACAAACCCTGTGATAAAGTGTCAACGTATGGTTCAAAAGCAAAAAATGTTTGAGTGCAAGTATGAGATACTCACCTGATCCAAGTTGAAGTGGTACTGGCATCCAAATAGTGGGTATTCACCTCGCGCCTGGAAAGACACCTTGAACACGTCATTGCCAAAAGAGAGCGAGTCGGACAACTCCAATCGCTTGACTAGCTCGAAGGCGTCCGGCGTGGTTCCGATGAAGAATCCTCCGGGCTTGAGGCGCTCGCAGGCATTTCTCAGCATCGTGTCAGCCTTTTTCTCGCTCTCGAAGGAGTAGTGGTACACAAACTGGCAGCTACAGATGTCAAATTTCACGTCAGGCTTGTCGTACTTGTCGGCAAGGAGCTCGTTGGTGCAGTCGGCTGTGATGAACTGGGCACTGAACGACTGGTTGCCGTGACTCCTCTTGCGCATGTCCTCGTAGCGGCTTCGGCATTGCTCCACCGAAATGTCGGCTATGTCGGCGCACACAATGTGAGCGATGCCGCCCTTGCGCCATTTCAGCAGGTCGCCACCTTTGCCGCAGCCCAGGTCGAGGACAGAAAGACTATGCTGCCCGGCATTGCGAACCTTCTCCACGGTCTCGCCAATGAGGACGCTGAGGATAGATTGAAACTGGATCAACTTGGCAATTTTGTCAGGAAACACACTGCAAGCATTATTTACCACATTACATCAAATACTGTCCGTTCATGGCTGGACAGGTTAACTTTATTACACCAATCAATCAATCAATCAGAAAAGGACAATAACCTGATAGGAAATAAAGTTCTTTTGTTTTATCCACACAAATGTTTCGTGTATATTTATTTATTTTATTCAGGGGCGTTTAATTACATTTGTTGTGATAGTATCATATTCAATCATGTGTTTCCACTACCAAAGCCTGATGAAAAAAATCCCGGGATGAAACATTGTGCGTGATATAGTTCACATTTTGACAGGCATTCTTAATGTCATTTTTTTTTAAGTGTTATGGTATGAGAATCATTGCGTAATTTTTATTCATATAAAAAAAAAATTTCAAATTATTAGTGTAGCATCGATATACATTTGTGATCGCCCATTACTACTAATTGAGTTAAATTGTTTCTGGGAAAGAAGTAAAGGTTAAAGTATAATATATCAGCAATAAACCTTTTAATCCAGTTGTTGAAATTCCGCATGTAGAAGATGCGACTTTGGCTCCGCGCAGCCAGTCCGACCTCTTGGAGCCGGTTGTAGTGGTTGGCCACATTGGTGTTGTGATCAACCTGATTTTTTGGTATTTTGTGTTGATGCGATTCGTCGTCCAAATCCCGTTTTCTCGTTAGCAAATTCTCTTTCTTTTCTGTACTGTCCCCGTTAGCGTCCATGTTTATTTGGTCTGCAGCTGTAAGCGCGGCGCATGCGCATAAAACTGCTTCCCGGTCAATATTAGTAGTAACATCCGGGTTCAAAAACAAACGTTTTCGACTGTTAGATAGGCTAGAAATTAATAAAGTCAAAATTATACATCCATGTTTTTTCTTTTTTTTAATATCTATATATACTTAAAGCATTAAGGAATAAATGATTTAATAAAATTGAATAACTCTTAAAAAGAGTAATATTATTCAGCTTTTTTTTAAACTATTCTTTGCATTTAGGAAAGCAGTTGTCAAGTCCAGAGCTTGCATACAAAGGGTGTTTTATTCAGACAAAGAAAACACAGTTTAAGAAAAAAGTTAGGTCGCTCATTACAAGAATGTCATGGCATCTGATTCAAGTTGCGCATATGCACTGACAGTACATTTGAGTGTCAAAGCCCTGCTGAGGTTAAGTAAAAATAGCAACTTCTAGTGTGTATATATTTATAGATATACTGTATACATATATGGTGACATGTCACATTGAGCAGGGGTTGGACATGTGGCATGTCATCACATTTTTCAAGTTTAAAAAAAACATGTATGCATAAGTAATTAATTTTCACTTCAATTACCTAAAAGAAAATTGCTAATACTTGTGCAGTTCCAAAGCACCGCTGCACATTTTGCCGCCTCCCAAAATATGGAGAATACGCTTTAATCAATAAAAAATAACCACAAAACAAATTGTTATCATATAAAAAAGAAATGATTTTAACAATTTCAATATAAAAACACCAGGCCAATCAAACATATCCACTGTCGCCATTTTGACATGAACTCCCTCCCCCCACTCAGGCATTCTAAAAACACGAGGCATACAAAAACATTATAGTTAAGTGATTCTAGTTAAGTGGGTAAGTATAACAACACAAACACTAAACAATCACTCTTGGTTATCTATCTTCAACATAATAACAATAAAAAAATATCTCTGGTCTGAGGATCGCAGTCCAGAAAAAATGTCATTGGATGTGAGGCGTCTAGACGGTCTTCTGCTGCCCCTTCTTCCCGATAAGGGACTTGTGGATGTGGGGGATGACACCTGGGAAATCACAAAAAGTGTAATTTTTTACACAGTATATGAGACCAACAAGATAAAATTATGTTTCCTACTAAAATCTATTTACGTTTTTTTCTCCACACCTAGAACTAGAAATAAGTATCAGTACAAACGTGTTACTTCAAAGGGAATATCTTCAGAAAAATTATCACGCGTGGTAATTCTGAGATACTGTATGAATCAAAAGTATATTATTAGGGTCAATATCATAAATAATTAATTAATCCAGCAATGGTTGTTTTCTTACAGCAAAACAGAAAATAACCAACAAATAGTAAATATTACTTTGCCGGCATCTACTGGTGAAAAAGAGTGTAGCAAGTCTTGTGCACCTAAGATTGATTCAGTCATCTTTTTTTGTTACAAATACGGATTATCTCATCTTATCTCATTTTATGAACAGCTTTACCCTCATTAGGGTAACGGGGGTTGCTGGTGCCTATCCCAGGCTGACTCCGGGCCAGAGGCAGGGGGGTGGCCATCAGATAGCAGGGTAATTGAATTAGTTTGAATATTCATCAATTAAAACAAAAACATCAACAACTGAACAATTTTAAGGTAACCCCAAAATTACTCCCATGCCGTACAGCTGCATTGCACTTTAACAGAACTCCCGGGTAAAATGACGTTGGTTCTATATGTTTTATTTTAATGTAACCCATCCATTATATTACGATGCTTAAATGCCAATACGTCCTTATTTTAAAATAAGGCATTAAATGACTTTTAAGCATCCTAAGGACCCACAAGAACCTTTGTGTGTGTGTGTGTGTGTGTGCGTATCCTTGTGTGATACACACCTCCGCCAGCAATGGTGGCTTTGATGAGCGAGTCCAACTCCTCATCTCCACGGATGGCGAGCTGCAAGTGGCGTGGAGTGATGCGCTTCACCTTCAAGTCTTTGGACGCATTGCCCGCCAACTCCAAGACCTGAAGAACAGAACACATTTCAAATATAAACTACACATGCACATGTAAAAGACGACACAAAATAACACACCCATACAAACTGCTCACTTCAGCGGTGAGGTACTCTAAAATGGCAGCGCTGTATACGGCAGCAGTGGCTCCGACGCGACCGTGGCTGGTTGTGCGGGTCTTCAAGTGTCGGTGGATACGTCCCACTGGGAACTGGAGGTTGGGAAGGGGACATTGACAAATATATGTATAATAAAATTATTATTCCAACTATTGGTAGTACTCCTGTCACAGGTGTGATACTTTGACCCACTCACCTGTAAACCGGCCCTCTGTGAGCGGGATACCGCTTTGGCCTTGGCTTTGCCGCTGTCTTTTCCTGCCTTGCCGCCAGCCTGTAAAAAACAATATTCACATAAATGATCATGTACATGCACATAAAATTATTTATGAGTTGATGAACAGTTCATTTGGGCGATTTTAAGATGTAAATTGAAGATTAAATACTTCTTAGGTTAGTGAATGGTTCTCTGTACAACTGACTGGCGACCAGTATATGGTGTAATGTAGTGTAGTTTATCCATCTCAACTGGGCCTCGCCCGGAATGTCGGGCCAAGCGCTACAGCTGCGTTCCTATTAGTCGGCATACATGCGTCAAATAGCGCAACATACAGTCGAATGTTGATGATATAAATACATGGACACGTGCATACAGTCAATTGAAAAGATGCGCACAGCTGAAATGGCATACCAGCGATTTGGGAAGGGGATAGTAGCACAATGAAATAGCCAAAAAGAAAATGGACCAGAAAGTCTCAAGTATGGACCCGTTTTAAAGAAAGAAAATAAACAAGGATGTCGTATGTAGGCTTTGTAAAGAGTCATGGTTCAGCTTTGTGCACTATGTAATGAACATTAACGGAACTATTTTACTCCAGTCAAAATGACTTTGGGGCTTATAACGAGATTAAAATTATCCAGTTAAAAACATTACATCTTTTATTTTTGCATCACTTAAACCAGAGGTTGTTTACAAAAAGATGTTTTTTTAACATTAATAATCATAAATAATTACATATAATTGCCCCCAAAAATCCTTAGATTAATTAACTAAATGTAAAGATTGATCAGTCAGGAGGAAAATAATCATTTGAACCAGCCCTAATGTTATGATGGAATGTTTTATGGTACAATTGGTGCACATGTGATAAATACCCCTGTTCTTTCCAACACCTAATTAAGTTTTATTTGTTTGATATTAACACGCGTTTTTGTCCTTTTTAATTATTTTATTTTGCAGACATCTTTAAGTGTGCAATTCCATCACCGTCCAGCCAATGTTTACATTCATGTACCACCCAAATGCAATTACAAGAGTTTCAACCCTGACTAAAATAAACAACCAAAAAAATTATACAAAGAGAATACTACGTTAAGGTTATTTTATTCACGTGATATTGTGACATCCGTGAAAAGTTCCAATTTTGTAGAGGGGAAAAGTGACATAAAAATACAGACAAAACTGAAAGAAAATCTAAATGAAATTAGAAAAAATTTAGTACAAATAAACAGAAAATACAAAATTCTGTATCAGTTTAAAAAAAGCGATATTTTAAAACTGATGCAGCAGCCCCGGAAACTAAACATTTTTTTTAAACAAGTTTAACTTTTTATTTGCCCCAAAAAATATTTCCTCCCTAATAAATTATTATTATTTTATTTTTTTTAATAAAATGTACCTTTTTTTCTTTGTTAAACGCCACTTGAAAATAAAACGAATAACATGACCACGGAATCCAGGCGTCTCAGTTCATACTGACAACTATAGCTAGTACAGTTAGCCAAGAACCTTCTTATTAAGAGCATGACTTTCTTGCGAGTTACAAAGAATATTAATCATTATATGACTACACCGCCGTCCCAATGCGCGCTTATAACACAGGCAGACTCGTACGTACCATTTTCCGCTTCTTGATTTGATTGAAGTAGAGAAGATGATTGCGAGTAATTTCAGTTTCCGAGGGCTAAGAAACAATAACGACCCGTTTTACCAAGTATTTTGGGGAAAAGTCGTATTGGGAACCTAAGCATCCAACCAAATTGCGCGTTATTTATTTTATCCTTCAATCTGACCAATCCGCGTGAAGTTTACACAGCGTCCACCCATCCCCCAACATGTTACATAGTACTCGCGCCTGCCTTTTGCGCGCGCGAGGTAGGCGGTACTTGGAACGTGAGTATACTTCCGAGGGGCGTTGACATTCTACTTTGACTGACAACAAAATTGGCCAATAGATCAACCAATAAACACGTATTAAAAGGATTGGCAAACATGAAGCCCAATCAGCATCAAGTACACCGTTTCTTTTGTCCAAGTAGATCGGATTTAGCCCGAAGCCCTTCATTTCCGCCAAATATATACAGTATTAGAGTTGTAACTATCCAATAAACGAACGCTGCCAGCTAAAACTGTAGATAAACGTTAAAAACAAACACTGCGACTTGCGTATACATTGTCGTTTTCGACTGTAGATGAAATACACGCAAAGCAGCTCAACCATTAGCGTTCCATTTGACTGACAAGGTACACAGCGAATAGGCATACGAGAAGGATTGGTTAAAAATGACGACCAATCTGGATTTAGTATTCAGTTATTTCTTCCAAATGGGCGGGATGTAAGGTGAGGCACCCTTTTCTGAAAAATGTACCAAAAACACAAAACAGGACGTCGTAATTGTATGTATGACGCGTGTATATTCCGCCTCTTCGAGTGTGCAGGCTTGGTGCGCGACTATAAACACTGCTAATTTGTTAAAAGAGCCCCTTGGTGCTTTTGACTTTAACGTAAATTTGATACACTCTGTGGCGTCACCGGAGACGAGGCGTTCACATTCAACTTGAAGGGCAAGAAAATCGACGAATCAAAAAGCGAAATTTGAGTTTGTGGGAGGATTGACAGTCGTGGCGGCCAATCAGCGTACAATATCCGGCGTCTGATTTCTCTCTTCCGCGAGCGAGGACTCGCCAAGCGGGTGGGGGTCAAAGATACGCAGAGACGGGCTGCTGGTGGCGAAGATGGCGGACGGGGACAGTGGAAGTGAGCGCGGAGGAAGCAGCGGCGGCGGCGGAGGAGGCGGAGGTGGGGGAGGCAGTGGTGGAGGTGGTAGCGGTGGCGGCGGCGGCTTCCAGCATTACCAGCGGGAGCCCGAGACGCAGGAGTTGGCCTCGAAGCGGTTGGACATTCAAAACAAACGCTTCTACCTTGACGTGAAGCAGAACGCGAAAGGCCGGTTCATTAAAATCGCCGAGGTCGGCGCCGGGGGCTCCAAAAGTCGGCTGACTCTCTCCATGTCGGTGGCGGCCGAGTTCCGTGACTACCTCGGGGATTTCATTGAGCACTACGCCCAGCTCGGGCCTAGCACCCCGGAGCAGATCGCCCAGTCGGCGGGCGGCGATGACAGCGGGCCTCGGCGGGCCTTGAAGAGCGAGTTCTTGGTGAGAGAGAACCGCAAATACTACCTCGACTTAAAGGAGAACCAGCGGGGCCGCTTCCTGCGAATCCGCCAGACGGTCAACCGAGGCCCGGGCTTCTCCGCCGGTTCCGGGGGCATGGCCGGCATGCAGGCCGGCCAGACCATCGCCTTGCCGGCCCAGGGCTTGATCGAGTTCCGCGACGCCTTGGCCAAGTTGATTGACGACTACGGCGGCGACGACGACGAGTTGAGCGGTGGGGTCGGAGCCGGAGGGGCGGTGGGCTACGGGGATCTCCCGGAGGGCACCTCCATTATGGTGGACTCCAAGCGGTTCTTCTTCGACGTGGGCTCCAACAAGTACGGCGTGTTCTTGCGGGTCAGCGAGGTCAAGCCCAGCTACAGGAACTCAATCACGATACCCTTCAAGGCCTGGGCCAAGTTCGGCGGAGCCTTCAGCCGCTACGCCGAGGAGATGAAAGAGATCCAGGAGCGCCACCGGGACAAGGGCTTCGAACGCCGGGCCGCCACCGAAGAGTCCGAGGGCGACGACGTGGATGACGATTGACGGATTGACGGACGGACGGACGGATAGACGGACGGCTCGTGGATAACTTTGTTTTCACGCTCAAGCTTCCAACAGCTGGCAGAGAAACGAGATCCAGAGTTCAAGGAGCGACCATTACGTGCATGACGAATCGGAACTATTTTCAAACGCGGAAGTAAAAATGAAATATCTCCAACAGAGAATTTAGTGTCTATATAGTGCTATATAACAAGAAAAAGCTTAGGTGGATGTTATAGATACATGGCAAGTAGTCAAGTCCTTGTATGAGATGCCTCTATTGATTGAGAATATCTATATATATATTAAAAAAATACATATACTTTGATTGTACATTTGATAGAAGTTCAGCTGAAGACAGATCACTGAGGTTATATATTTCCTGGTTAGAAGCTAATATGAGCAGCCCCCCTTCTCGAGGACCAGGACCAGAAGATACTCTGTACTCGAGAGCCAATCAGAGGAGCTCACCTGACGTGTAGTCTGCAGAAACCCTACCCACCACCCTCCAGCGCTCATTTACACCCTAGGCAGATGCCTAAGGTTCCAAATCAGAAGTTCTCGCTTGACGACTTTGTAGGTTGTGGACCCCCTGGCAACAGGGAACCAGTCCATTCCGGTGTAAATGTGTTGCAAGCACACATTTCTTAAGCCCACCCTTGGGGAGGTCATTTGGACTCAGGAGTTGACAACACTTTGGAGTTACATCGGCGCCGTGTGTGACATCCATGGCAACCAATCTTGTCACACAAACCAATCCTCCATTTGATTGGCTCCCCAATTTTCAGGTTTATTGAGGTCCTTGTTCGATTAGGTGCTTTGGGGAAAAACAACAAGGGTGCTGTACTAAAGTATTTAAAAAAAAAAAAAAGAATTAACTAAAGTATACATAGAATTATTTTTCAAAAGAGTTTTATGTCTCAGAAATTTAAGACCTTTATTATGAAAGTGGCCTATTAAAAAAAATAACAAAAAACATTTAAAAAAAATTAAAAAAACAGAAACTCAAAGAATGAGATTTGGTCATCTCTCTTTTTTTGTTTTTCTTTTTATTTCCCAGAATGCAGGGTTTCCCAAATGGAGGGTCATTGGGTCATTTGGGATCCTGGCAGGGTTTTCATGTTTTAGTATACAGTAACGTATGTGGTGTACATTTGTTGTAGCATTTTATATGTTAATAATGGATAACAAAGTACGTGATGTCTATTGATTTTGCAATCCAGCCAGGAATCCCAATATCTTTTTGACAATTTTTTGTCTTTATCTTGGAAGTGTACAACACTATTCTTATAATACATCAGTAATTTCAATACTACATTATTTTTTGGGCAAATATTACATGCAAAATGTCTCTTGTGACATTCAAAAACAACAGCCCAAACATGATTTCTCATTTTAAATAATACAACTTTAATTCAAAAAATCTTAGGACACTATTTTCTTAAAAAATATATATATATATAAATATATATATATATATTGTCTTGCTAATTATATTTGTTAAATCTTAATAACTCAATAACTTGTTTTTAACCACTAGTAAGATTAGTGTTTTTATAACAACACTACTTTATTCCCATAAATACTTTCTTGCCGTATGATTTAATTCTTAAAACACTAATCCCTCCTAAAAATATTTTTCACAAATGAAAGCATTTAAAAAAAAAAGACAAATTAACTGTGAAAATGTTTTTTTTTTAATTGTCTCCATAGAAATCAGTGAAAAAGTGGTGTATGTATATACACCAGTACATGCAAACATAATACCAGCAATTTTAAAGCTTTATCAATTCAAATTTTCAGGTGACGTGTTCTAAAAGTTATGGATTTTGATATTTTATATAGTTGTAATGACATTTTTTGTTTGGGAAACCCTGCCTATGCTTTGAACAAGAGCTTTTTGTTTGATAGCAACACTCCTGGACACTTCCAGGCCTCATTTATCACCTTCTCCCCCCCCCAAAAAATGACCATCACAACAATTTTTCCCCTTTTTTTGCATGCATGTTCTTTTGTTGCCTTTTTTGGGAGAGGGGCGTCCTTCAATAATATTTTTTCCTTTATTTGGTGAGAAAAAAAAAGAACAATCATCACTCATCTGTCCCTCATGTCGTTGCCCCCCTACTTCCTTTGCAAACATCTTTTTCCCAATGAAACCACAGCAGAAAATGTCACATGAGACACACAAAATACCACCTGGGAGCAATAGTTTTATTTTGTATTGATTTATAAATATATGTATTGATAAAGATTTACCACACAAGATTGAATGACATCCTTCTTCCAGTACTGTGTTCCGTGAAATGGCAGCTGTTTTCGGTCATGTGTTTTCTGCTGTAAAAGTTATTTTCAACGACAAAATGGTGATGATGATGATGATGATGATAATTAAAAAAAAAAAAAAAAAGAATTTTGCTTAGGGTACGTGTGTTTTTTTGTTTCCTTTTAAAATTAATAACATGATGGTCTGACTTACCCCAAACTGGAATTTGCTGTTTATCTGGCAACATGATAAAACATGTAATTTGTAGCTTTTTTTGACATTTCTACAACTTAATGTCACTTTGTTGTTAATCTTTTAAGAACTTTTCAATTGTAATCGCCTGCCTCTCTTCATCTTTAAACTTTACCACATTTTCCTTGAGAAAATATTCAAAAGTCAAAAATCAAAACAAACTTTATGCTAACTTTACTCCTATAACATTTTCATTCTTCCTGCCTTAAACATAGTTAAAAATAAAATATGAACTACACATGGATATACATTGGCGGTACAGGTATGAGTTAATAGCACGTATGCCTTGCAGTTATGAGATCAATGGTTGAATCCCGGGCGGAGTTTGCGTGTCCTCCCTGGTCCTGTGCCGGATTTCTCTGTGTACTCCGATTTCCTCCATCTGCTAGTCTAATCGAACACTCCCAATTGTCCAAATATGAGTGTGTGCGTTAATGGTTGATTGTCTTAGTGTGCCCAGCGATTAGCTAGTAAGTAATTCAAGGTTTAGAATAGGAAATATTGTCTATATTTCTCTGCAATAGGCTCCAGCACCCCCACGACAGTACGCGCTCCAGAAAATGTTTGCATGAATACCTCTAATATCACATATGGGGCAGTAAGGAGCACATGCAGAGATCTAAAAATACACATGAGGTCAACGGGGCGATGAAAGCCTCAACTGGGCGTGTTTTATTTTGGAGGTACTAAAAGGGAGACAGCTGTCGTTTTATTTTGTTAGTCCTGAATGTGAAGCACCTGTCAGCCATCAGTCTAAGAATGGCCAAATGTGGGTTGACGGTAGGACCAGTGAGTTTCCTTCCACATGCTACACAATGTCCGGATTTATTTATTCATTCATTTTCTGAACCGCTTTATCCTCACTAGTGTCCGATCAGCCTACCTTGCATGTCTTTGGAATGTGGGAGGAAACCACAGTACCCGGAGAAAACCCAAGCAGGCCTGAGGAGAACATGCAAACTCCACATAGGAGGACCTACCTGGATTTGAACCCAGGTATGTTCACTTTGTAACTCACTAATATTGTATGTACATAATTAAATACTTTCATTTCTTTGACACCTAGCCCCATCAATTTCGGCAAGTAAGTTAAATTATAAGGCCAAAAATAAAATGCCCCGCCCACATGAGTTCTAGTTGAAATGAATACGGCCCACAAACCAGAGTTTGACAGCTCTGCTTTATTACTTCAAATGTATGGTTGTAAGCCACTTTAAAAATAACATGAACAATGTGCTTGACTATAAAAAGTAATTAACACATGAAATTACTGAGGGAAAAATGATATTTAAATCACTGTCAGTTTATGCAGTTTAAGCTCAAATACAGACAACTTGTACTCTTCACACTTAAATGATCACAATACTACCAATCAACAACAATAACACTCATAAAATCATGCAACATCAGTAAACCAAATGAAGGCAATATCTAGAGTGATTTAGTATACTGTTAAAAAAACTAGGTTTAAATCCAGGTGGGTCCATCTGTGTGGAGTTTGCATGTTTTCTCTTTGCCTGCATGGGTTTTGTCTGGGTACTCCGGTTTCCTCACACATTCCAAAGACATGCATGGTAGGCTGATTGGACACTCTAAATTGCCCCTAAGTATGAGTGTGAGCGTGAATGGTCGTTTGTCTCATTGTGCCCTGCGATTGGCTGGCCATCAATTCATGGTGTCCCCCGTTAGCTAGGATGGGCTCCAGCACCCCCCCCCAACCCTAGTAAAGTAGTTCAGAAAATAAGATGAAATGAGAAAAAAACATAAAAGCTTTTTTTTTTAAATCTACAAAAAGTAGTGGACAAATGTAAAACTATGATTGCACGTGTTTCTTCATGTGTTTATTCCTATTCCACTTATAACTAAAGGATAAACCGCAAAACGAACAACTAAAGGGTTTTTCTCCCGTGTGTGTGATCATGTGAGATGCAAGATGTGACTTCTGAATAAACGCTTTCCCACAGAGCGTGCAGACGAAAGGTTTTTCCCCTGTGTGTTTCCTCATATGGACGACCAATAGTGCATTGCTAACCAATATTCTGCCACAAATCGAGCAGATAAAACCTTTCTTATGTTTTTTGTGAACTGTCTTTGTTAGTAAGACTTAGTGCGTCTTCTTCACAATATTTTAGGCGTTGGTCATCAACGCCACAGGACGCAACGCTTCTCAAATGTATATAAAATGATGGAATTCACCAAAATAACTGCCTCCAGAAGCACTTATTTCAAAACAAAATCCATTCATCTCATCCCCCAAAAACACTTCACTGACTGACTGTACAATTCATTTAATACATTATTCAAATTATTGTATAATAATACTGTTTTTACCATATTTTTATTGGGACCCTGGATTCCCCAATTTGGCACATTTCTTATTAATCATATGGAGCCCACAGGCAGAACAGAATGTAAAATATTATACAACTACAATTTTTTTTCATGTCATGTTAATTATTGGAGTATATATGTTTTTTTTCTCGTTAGAATCATGAATGATAGTATTGTTTGTTGCACGTATTCCGTCCCACAGTTAAGTGGCAGTATTGTACAAGTATTGCAGTAGAAGAAGAAAACTACTTCCGGGGTTGGTTTTACGCGCGTTAAACAAGACGACGAGCAACACGTTGTGTGTATATTCGTCCACCGGTGAGGTTCTCAATAAACGTAAATAATGGCGTCTGCTGCTAACCCACCGCTGTATGCCAGGACCTTACCCTGGTGAGTCAAAATCTACAATGGCATTTAAACGTGGTTAAGTGCTAATTTAGTCAACGTCTCAAGACTTCCTGCCTCTTTCCTTCCTTACTCGTTATACTATTTATTTGGACTGTTTCAAACAATTGGTGCCTTAGCCGAATGCCTGAATTCATCATGAGTTTAATTACTTGACTTGATAAAAGCTCACATTTCCATTCATTGGAAACAAATGCTTTAATGACAGACTGATTAGGACCCCTCGAAGGCCGGAGTTGGTGACACCTGCCCGAAATCAAGTTAATTAATTAAGTTCTGGGTGGCCATAATGGCGTTCTCGGGGTACTTTTGGTGCAAATTGGCATAGAGATTTATGGGGTGATTAAAAAAAAAAAAAAAAAAAAACACAACATCACAATTGCCTTTTAAAGAGCGCTGGTTCTTGGTCACATTTGTCTTTTTATGTTATATGTTAAGATCATGCCAAGTGTGCCACTGTGTTCCAAAGGAATGACTTGTTGTCTTCTGTGTCTTCTAGGGTTGAAAAATACAGACCACAGAAGCTGGACGACTTGATTTCACACAAGGACATTCTCAGCACTAGTAAGGTTAAACACAACGGAAGCATTTCATTTAGCATTGACACAGTTACTGTAAAGCGAGTTTCCGTCGAGTGTTATGTTGCGGTTCATTTCTATTTTACAATTTTTTGGAGGGTACGCTTGGTACCCGTGGCCATTTTTCGTCATCTTTTCATTGAGATCCAAGTGGGTTAGAGCATTACCATAAGTGGACCTAAAAACACCTGCTCTGACTTATCATCTAACGATTTTTGTGAAATGAAAATGTCGGTGCTATCGACCATCAAAGGTGTACAGATATTTTTCTGTAGAATAAGAAATAACTTATTAGCGTATTGATTTGACTTTTGGCAGCTTTGCATTGCATGTTCAACAGTCTTCACAAAATAAAAATTTAAAAATGCCATGTGATTATTGTTGTTGTTATTACAAATACAGCTTATTTTCTCGCATATAAGCCGCATTTGTAACTTAAAAAATGATGACTGAATAAATGGTACGGCTTATATGCGCACAAGATACTCTTTCACCATATGTGGCTATTATAGTGCACATCCATTCAGTATATATATTTTTTTGCGTGTATAGAAAAAGCACCATTGTCCACTGTTTGTTGCACCTAATATGATGTCATACTTACACATACTTTCTAGCTGGTAAGAACAAATCCATTGATAACATGCTACCAAGTTAATTGCCTTGAGAAACCTTTGCCTGAAACATTGGTATCTAAGTCACGTTTCAATTTTTCAGTCCAAAAATTCATCAGTGAGGATCGACTGCCACATCTGTTGTTCTATGGCCCCCCCGGTACCGGCAAGACATCCACAATCCTGGCCTGTGCCAAGCAGCTATACAAAACAAAGGAGTTCAACTCTATGGTTCTGGAGGTATGTCATGGTGGTGTCCTTCCTTCCAAAAAGTTTTCACTGTTTTTTTGTGACCGCCTATTATTTGCGTTTCAGCTAAACGCTTCAGATGACCGAGGTATCGATGTTGTGCGAGGTCCCATCCTTAGCTTCGCCAGCACCAGAACTATCTTCAAGTAAGACCCTTTTATTTCAGACTTTTTAGGGGCACTTTTAACAAGAAATCTTGTTCAGGAAGGGCTTCAAGTTGGTGATACTAGACGAAGCTGACTCCATGACACAGGACGCCCAGAATGCATTGCGGCGAGGTGAGCAAAGGAATCTTTGTAATGTCAAGGAAACTTGTGACAGCTCTCCTAATGTCTCGTGTCACATGTTGTGTTATTTCAGTGATGGAGAAATACACGGAGAATACACGCTTCTGCATGATTTGCAACTACCTGTCCAAAATCATCCCGGCATTGCAGTCGCGCTGCACGCGCTTCCGCTTCGGACCGCTTTCGCCAGACCAGATGATACCCAGACTGCAACACGTCATCCAGGAGGAAGGGTTTGTATTTTTAACTGCCTTTTTACATTCAACTCACTATAAAAGATGCTAATAGCTTTTTGCAATAGAAATGTTCCTTGATTTGAAACATTTTACATAGGAAAAAGGGTGTGGTTAATAGCCGATTAAGCTCGACTGTTGTTTTCAACTTGAACACTTCAATGTAATGGATTCCCATTTAATCCCTTTAAAGCCAACAAAATGACTAGTATCCAAATTTACAATTTTGCCATCTTTGCTTCTTTTTTTCAGTTTTAATGCGTTTCTGTTCTCCTTATTATCAAAAAAATCTAATTGATTCCTAGAAAATAAAACACAAATCATATTAAATGACTTTTTATGAGGGAATTATCAGTTTTTCCTCGGGGGTTATCACATAAAAACATTTAACTTTTCACATCATGGGAAAACGAAATGTGTGAAATTTGGGTTGAAATTCCCCAATGTTCTCTGCGTTCAGCGTGGACATCACTCCAGACGGAATGAAGGCAATTGTGACTTTATCATCGGGTGACATGCGAAGATCCTTGAACATCCTGCAGGTTCCTACATCGTTGATATTCATCGACTGTTTTGACGTTTCGATTGACACGTACATGTCTGTGCAGTGCACTAGCATGGCGTACGACCAAGTGACTGAAGACACGGTGTACACTTGCACGGGGCACCCTTTGCGCTCAGACATCGCCAACATCTTGGACTGGTCACTCAATAAAGACTTCACCACCGCGTACAAGGGTAAGTCAACACGGGAGCGCCGCCTCTCATTTTTGATTTCACCTGATTTAATTCTGAGACTCCATTTAGTAACTTCACCTCGTCGTGTACCATGAAAGCACTTTAAAACATGTCAGGGAGTTTAAAAGTCACTTGATTTAGTTTTAATGTTCACGTTTTGGCATTTTCCAGAGATCCTGGCGCTGAAGACGTTAAAAGGTTTGGCGCTGCAAGACATCCTGACTGAAGTGCACCTACTCATCCACAGAGGTAACGGTCACAATAGAAGTACAGTCATGCCTCTACTTACAAATGCCTCTAGGTACTCATTTTTATATGCAAATGAGTGACTCGAGATACGAAAAATAATCCAACTTATCAAATCCTCCCAAAAGTTAATGCATTTCCTTATCCCCTATTTTATCCAAGTTACCAAATCCTTCAAAAAGTAAATGCATTTCCTTATCCCCTATTTTATTTTGAAAATATTGTCGCGGATGCATTGATTCTCCCTCGCTACCCTCTACGGGCTCTCATTGGCTGTCTCACTACAACCACTATCCATGTTTCAAGATTCTCTTACATAGCTATCCACTTCGACTAAATGCTCCCCTTATTAATGATTGCAATTCCTGTTATTCAGTGGTTAAAAATAATACAAATGCAACGCGGCACATATTTTTATATATATTTGGCGGTTGTGTGAGGACCGTGGAACAAATCTGAAAATTTACTTATAAAGAACTGCTCTACTTATAAAATGTTTGTTTGACACCAGGTTGAACATCCAGGCTAAAAATAATCTTGCTAAACACATACATAGTGCTATACTGCCCCGATTGTTCAACATACCTTTTCAAAAATAGTTTGTTGTTAACGAAGGCACATCTTTTTTTTGTAACTTTTATTTACTTTTTCAGTGGACTTCCCGCCGTCGGTGCGGATTGGTCTACTCATCAAGCTGTCTGATATCGAGTAAGTCATGTGACTTGGGAACGGTGTTTAGTGATCGATCTTTGGCGCTCACCCCATTTCTTTTCCCATGGTTCTTGGACAGACACCGGCTGGCCTCGGGCACCAACGAAAAGATCCAGCTCAGTTCCATGGTGGCGGCATTCCAGATCGTACGCGACATGGTGGTTGGCGAGGCCCAGTGATGGACGACGGTTAGCGCGAGGAGCACCATTCAAACTCACATCGGAGGCTTCAGGTCAGCCATAACACGCACAGAAAGGAACAAAATGGACGCTGAGAGTCAAGTTGTTTATTTTTTTTTTGTTTAACTCGACTTGGTCAAAAAAATATCCCGGTTTCAGTCAAATCCAAGATTTGTAAAATGGTGGATAAATGACTTCTCCGAATTTCTTCCCACGTGTTAAAATTATTATTTTTTTTGTTAGCCCCCCAAAATCCAGATGTTGGTAACATCAGTGTAAACTTGTATGTATTCATCCACAGTAAAGTATGTTCTCTTTACACCAATTGGTTATCTGCTTATATCGTATTACCTCAGCACTATGCAGCTTTGGCCCCCGCCAAATATATACAGGGTGTCCATAAACTCTCTTCAACACTTCAAAAATTGATTACCCATCAAGAGAAGGCGCAATGCGTTTCAATGTTTATTGAACAAACTCAAACAGAATCCCCGAAACACAGGCAGTGTGATTAAAAACTTTAATAAACGCTGAATACAATAGAACAAATCTGATTAAAATATCGAATCATTTGTATTTTTAATAAATTTTGGAAACGGTAAAGAGACTTTATGGACACCCTGTAAATGAAGATGTATAGTGTAAGAACAATAATACAAACATGAAATGAGGAAAATGGCAAGTCACTTTTAGAGAATATTTCACTGACCACTAGGGTAGTGTTTTTGAGGGTTTTTTTTTTAAAGTAAAAATATTAAGTAGCTTACTGCCTCCATTGTGGCATTAATCCCCATAAACTAAGTATACAATAAAAAAGCCTGGATATTGAACCTGTTTCATATAGATCTTTATATCGGACCATTAAAACTCCTATATATAGCAAAATCAAAGGAATTTGCCTATCATATAACAGGGTTATTAAGTCTTTCCCAACAACAACAACAAAAAAAGATATGCATTATAGAGTTTGGAATCAAAGTTAATAAAACAAGTGTAGACAGTAGTTTTGCATCACAAGGAAAAAGTACAATCAAATAAATTAGCAGCATTATCAAATGAGTGCAATAATATTAGGAAGGATCATTTAAAAAAATAAAAGCCACTGTTTTTCCTAAGCCCACTTCCATCAATGCAAGTGTGAAGTGGCGATGTCACGGTACGTGAGGTATTGAAAGATGCGCTTGGGCAGGGGCAAAGGCTCCAGCTGGTGCGTGGACACCGAGTGGCGTAGGGTAGCGCGGCACAAGTGGCGCAGGGCGGGCACGGTCTGCGGAGCGCGCCAAAACCTCACGTGGCCATTGCGGGTTCTAAGCAGGGGGGAATAAATGAAAACTGCAATTTTCATCTTTCCCAGCTTATATATATATACACATCATTTTTTAAGTAGTCTGACTTGGCCGACGTGTGACGATAAAGTGTCGTTTGGCAAAGTGGTGTCATATTTACCCGGTGGCGATGACACCCCCTCGCGGATGGTATTTGCAGCACAGGCCGTTGGAGTCGCGCTCGGCTTTGGTCTGCATGCTCAGTCCTGGCTTTCCGGGTTCCCAGATGCCCAGAGCTCTGCGCGACGAAAGCGAGTCAGCCATTGGTTGTCGGTGCCGTGTCGTGACCACGGACTAACCTGTCATCCGTCACGATGGCCAAGTGCAAACCGGTGGGAGAGAACTGGATAGACGATATCTGGTTTTGACCGTAGTCCTCAAAGTAATCTCTGTGAAAACGCACGGCAAAGACGGTGCGTCGTTGGATTTTTATGGAATAGTTTCTAACCATAATTGAGCTGTAGTCCAAAATGAAGAGTTGTGGGTTGAAAATTGTGGGTGAGCATTTTTTTTTTCACCCAGAGCAGACTATGGGAATGAGTCAATAAATAGAAATATGATATACTTAAATACACATCTCTTGAACTCCATCAAATATTGCACTTACACGAGCGTAGCCAGCTTCTCGGCGGTGTATGGGTCCCACAGGTCGATCCACCAGCTGGCCCCGCTAAAGGCGGCGGTGGCCAGCAGCGCACCGTCGGGCGAGAAGTCGCAGGCCGACAGCAGGTACAGCGTCTTGTGAGCACCGCCCATCAGGTTGCGGATCAGCGTGTACGAGCGGAGGCTCCACAGACACACCATCTGTGAGTGAGCGCACAAAAAAAAAACACTTGCTTTGGTTTCCTTTCACTTCTGAAAAAGAAATAAAGATAAAAGAAACAACAATGTGTAGTCAATACACTATAAAAGTACAAATACTACTGCCTAATCTCGGAGGGTGGTGGCCCAGTGGATAAGTTACCAGTCCCTCACCTCTGTGGTCCCCGGTTCAAATCTTAGTGCTTGCAAATATTTTCCCAATATTATTCAGGTAAATGATTGAGACAAAAGTACAAGTACTACTGCTCACTGTCACAGGGTGGTGGCCCAGTGGCTAAGTCATCAGTTTACCACCTCTGTGGTCCTGGGTTCAAATCCCAGTGCACGCAAAGATTTTCCCAATATTATTCAGTTAAAAGAATAAGTTCTAAGTGTGTAAGTGTATATGTCTTCAGTGGTGGATGAAGCATTTTGTCCAAAAAATGACTAAGTGTTTCACCCCATTTCCTTGGATAAAACTATAAGTACTACTGCTTTCTCTTACAGGTTGGTGGCCCAGTGGCTAAGTCATCAGTCCGCCACCGGTGTGGTCCTGGGTTCAATTCCCAGTGCCGGCTAAGATTTTCCAAATATTCAGTTAAAATAATAAGTTAAAATGCCTAAGTGTTTAACTGAATAAGTATTCAGTGGTGGATGAAGCATTTTGTGCAAAAAAATGACTAAGTGTTTCACCCCATTTCCTTGGATAAAACGTTTCAACACCCTTGTATAAGTGGGGCACGAGTTGGTGTAGTGGGTTGCACACTCGCCTTTGCACGGAGAGAACGTGAGTTCGCTTCCCGGTGTCGGCGGTTCACTGACCAAGCAAGCGGTCGAGGGTCGGCCGAAGGCCGACCCGAGAACGCCTTTCGCACAGACAGGTCCTTCAACTGTCTTCCGAACTGCCGAAGGCAGTTCGGAATATAACCTTTTGCTGAAAAGTATGACTAAGTGTTTAATATAAATTAAAAAGTTTTTTCTTTTTTTCCCCCCTTCTTCTTATTCCATTTACCAATTCTTATTTCCAAGTATTTTCAGCCAAACGACGGCAGCGGGAATCGAACCCAGGTCTCCCACACGGGAGTCCTGTGATCTAACCTCTGCGCCAACCAAGTGACTACACTTTTCCTTGTAATCATTTGAGTGTCTTTCCAAGAAGTCCACAGAAATGACTAAGTGAAAAAGTGTCTCGACCGGGATTCGAACCCAGGTCTCCCACACGGGAGTCCAGTGAACTAACCTCTGCGCCAACCAAGTGACTACACTTTCCTTGGTAATCATTTGAGTGTCTTGACAAGAAGTACACAGAAACAATTAAGTGAAAATGTGTGCCGACAAGGAATCGAACCCAGGACTCCCCGACGGGAGTCTAGTGAACTAACCTCTGCGCCAACCAAGTGACTACACTTTCCTTGGTAATCATTTGAGTGTCTTGACAAGAAGTACACAGAAACAACTAAGTGAAAATGTGTGCCGACCGGGAATCGAACCCAGGTCTCCCACACGGGAGTCAGGTGAACAAACCTCTGTGCCACTCTTTCCTTTGTCCTGATTGGAAGGTCTTGACCACAAATATATAGAAACTAAGGGAAAATGTTTCCCAACCGGGACCCGAACCCCAGCCTCCCACATGGGAGTCAGGTGAGTTAACGTGTACACCACCAATGGGCCACACCTTCTTTTGTCATTATTGCAAGGTCTTGACTACACGGTTGTTTTAATTTAAGGGAAAAATGATTAGCAACTTTGGCCAAAGATAGCTCACCCGATCAAAGCGCCCCACGGTGGCCATCATGCTGCAATCCGATGACACGCAGCAGCAGCTGATCCAGTCTTTGTGTCCAGACAGCACCTGAACGTTCTTTCCTGATCACACAAGGAAATAAATACCAACATTTTGCTTTGTATCAATGATATTTTATCATGATTTAATTTGTTTGAACTGGGCGGGGCAGCTCCAATGGCAATGAATCATATTTTTTCACTATCAATGCAATTGGCAGCCAATTTGATATCTCGATTAGGTGCTAAAGGGTTAAAGCAGCCAAACTGAACCCCACGATTAGCAACGGAAAAAAATCATGTGACTCATTTGATCGCGATATGAGTATGTAAAACGATGACCATTTTACAAAAAAAATGTCCAGTATTGTACGACGGTTTATTCCTTATGTTAAGTTTATATTCCCCCAATAAAATCGGGGTATTGATTTTTTTCCTGGTAAAGAAAAAGCATTTCACAGAATGCAATACTTTGGGTGCCTTTTAATTCTGAAATTGGCCCTGTTGCATGGAGGTAGAAACGCACCTTTGCGCGCCAAGTCCCACACTCGCAGGGTCTTGTCGCGAGACGATGACACCAGGGTAAGTGTCCCGTTGGGAGGGAAAAGCAGGTTCCGCACGACGCCCTCGTGGCCGTGAAGATCCAACACGGCCATGCCTTAAAAAGCACACACCCAAAAGTATGTTTGCTATTGTCCAATGGTGAGAACTTCCCTATTAAACATGCTCCCTCCTCACTAGTATGTTGTCCAACTCGTTCATGACAATATCATCATCATAAATCAATTACCTGTAAATGCCAATAATCCACAAAAACAGTGTGTACTTACTCTACTTGTGTATTATGACTACTATTATATTTGATTCATTCTTTGTTAAATTGTCCTTTTAAACCCTAATGCACCTTTTAATGGTTCATTAATACGTAGTACTGTCATCCTTCACCACTTGGCGGCTTCAGGACATCACATTTTTTTTAATATTAAGTATAAAAATACATTGAGAAAATATTAAAATAGTTGTTTATTCATTTTGAGAGCGAATGGAGTTGTCAGAAAGCTAATTTGTAATCTATTAATTAAGTTAGACTGACCTATCTGATTGTTTTGTTGATATTCCCTTTAGCGCAGCGCCATCTAGTGGATGCATAACTTAACTCCAGCCTCCACTGTAGACCCGTATAATGTGGTGCAGTGTGACTTATCTATGGATTTGTTTTAAATGTCATTCATTGAAGGTGCCCTTTATAGTGCGGAAAATACGGTAATTGTTCCCTTGGATGCATAACAAGAATAGCACACTCACCCGTGAGAACATTCCAGATTTTGACAAGGCCGTTTTCCAAACCGGTAGCCAAAAGTAGCGTCCTGTCATTGCTGGGTTGTTTGTCAGACTTTTTGGGAAGTTGCGGGCCAAAGGCCAGGCCCCAAACGGGATGGCCGCAACTGAAGCTTTTATCTGCTCGGTCCACCTCGCCATCGCGACCTTCTCTGCAAGGGGAGAGGACAACAAGCGTGCACAAAAAAATGGCAATCATTTACTCGCATGTCAGTGATTAGGTCAAAGTTCTGGTTGTGTTGAGGTTTTTTTTTTTTTATTATTTTAGAGCCTGACCAAAGTGGATATTTGCCAATGTGGTAAATCGGCCATCGACGACAGGCAATTGCGTAATTGGTCGATTTGTTCAAAACTGAAGGAAATCAATGAAATCCACATACTGCGCAATGTCCACAAGAAAACGTATCTTTTTAATCGTTGGATTAATGTTTACAGTCGTGGAATCACAAAGCTAAATAAAACGTGTTAAAATTGAGACCGATCCCTACATTTTTGTCTTTTTTAGGAAATTAAGAACACAGCTGCGCACCTCAGTACAAGCATGTGAACATTTGATTTTATTTTAAATGACTAGTGTTTGCTAAGATATAGGATCGACTATCGTTTATCCTAATTTGTTACTTGAACGTTTTAAAACTATAAAATATTGCCACTACAATGTTTTTTTAATGATTCCAAACCTTTCCGTTTGTAAACTTGGGTAACGACGACATTTTTGTTGTTGTTTCCTATTGTCATTGTTTTAAGATGAGGTAACCGTATTCTCGGAAGTTGTTGATAACAATCATCGGTTTTTTTCGACATTTAAAAACGGTTGTATTTTGTAACTAATTTGGCAAAGTTGGAAGTCAAAAGTGCGCCGTCGATGATGGTTTATTATGAGCAAGACGTACGTACTGCGAGTCGAGGGGCCAGGCGACCACCCACACGATCCCGTGGCCCATGGACCAGGCGAACCAAGCTCCATCGGGGGAGAAATCCACGCTCCACGTCTCGCAGCCGGGTCGACCCTCCAAGGACGGCGGACGCCTGGTTTTCAGCTCCAGAATGAGCGCAGGGTCTGAAGACAGGGCAGTGAATCGTCAGCCTCGTCAACATAACGACCGGAGACGCGTTTACGTACCCGTCGCCTGGAGTTCCGCCGCGTCGTTTTCGGTGGAACACATGGTCGTCGTCTCATACCGCTCCGCATCCTCCCCGCTCGGCGTCCATGGTGATGAAGCACGACACGGCTGGGAAGCCACCGCGGGGACGGCGGAAACTGTTTTCGCTCCCGTCAGACATGTACGCGAGAGAAGTGGACGCCTTCTTTCTGCGGGGTGGCTGACGCTACATTTCCGAAGGACGTCACCGCCACGTGACCAGGTTCTGTACGTAATGACGTAGAGCCACGACGCACTCGAAAGCCGCCGTAGATATACAGAACACCGATCGAAGATAAATCGGCAAAAAAAATGGGTTTGGAAACACATCTAAAAATAAAAGCTGTCAAAACGTTGAAATTGTTTTGGTCTACTGAAATATTGAATAGTTTTATGACAAGTGGCATTTGTTGTTTTGCTTTTGTGCTTTTAAGAGTTACACTAGCTATCTGTATCTGAATGCATTCTAAAATAATTGTTTTATGTAAACTGAGCAGGTGTAGTAAGCATTATACGAGATGCTGGTCTGCTATTGGTCAGCATAACTAAAATCCTCCCACAATGGATCTAATCACCTGTTTATTACTCAGTTGAGAATCTTGTGCATTTAATTCAAACTATAATTCATTGACAATAAAAAAAAAACTGATTGACTGCAATACGACTACTTGGCCTTACTATCCCAACCTTTGAACGCCGTTAAAGACAAAATTCGGAAGCAACATCGAATCATCAGGTCTATCTTTTTATTTTGTCGAAGAAAAGAAAACCGTTTTGAAGGTTAATGCAAATTAAACTCTTCAAGGCAAAGTCACAAATTTGGAATCGTTACAAAAACAAACCCAAAATGAGGAAATAAGTTGTTCCACTATTAGCTGGAATGTGGAATGAATGGTAGGGATGGGGGGGCTGCCAACGAGACACGGAGGGCTTGGGACGCTCTCAGATCTGGCCACAGTTGCTGATGGTGATTTTGCCGTTGGTCTTCCCGCTCTGGGAGCCTCTGGCCTCCATGGCTCTGACCACATCAAGGCCTGACACCACAGTGCCAAAAACCACGTGTTTGTTGTCCAACCTGAGGATACCAAATAAATACATGTTTAGTCCCTCTACTTACAAATGTTTCAGCATACAAAATAGTCTTATGAAAACCTACGGAAACCCCTTGATTATTTTCAAGACTTTCCTTCATAATTCACTTCTTAGCTGTCAGACTTGACTTGTTTTGGGCAAGTTTCAAAATTCCCACAGTATACAAAAGGTGTGTGTGCGCGCGCCTGTGATTGGGAGTCAAGCATAAAAAGTAAACAATGACACACCCAAAGACATTCCTCTTGTAGGGTGTTTTGCTTAGTTTCCCACACCAAACGACCACAACCTCCTCTTCCAAGATGACCCGACGGGCAAGTAGTTAGCACGTCAGCCTCGCAGTAGGGCACCCGGGTTCAAATCCAGGTCGGGCCACCTAAGGGGAGTTTGGATGTTCTCCCCGAGCCTACGTGGGTTTTCTCCAGGTACTCTGGTTTCCTCCCACATTCCATAGACACGCATGGCAGACTGATTGGACAATCTAAACTTCCCCTGAGCATAAGTGTGAGTATGAATGGTTGTTTGTCTCATGGTGCCCTGTGATTGGTTGGCCACCAATTGAGGGTGTCTCCTGCTTCGGGCCCAGAGTCAGGTGGGATGAAGTTCTTAAATGGCCAGGAAAAACATCTCAACATTGGGTTTCTCACCAGGTGGTCGTAGCAGTGCAAATGAAGAACTGCGATCCATTGGTGTTAGGTCCAGCATTGGCCATGGACAAGATTCCAGGACCCGTGTGCTTCAGGGTGAAGTTCTCGTCGGCAAACTTGTTTCCGTAGATGGACTTGCCACCGGTTCCGTTATGGTTGGTGAAGTCGCCACCCTGCACAAGACGAGCGCAATACCGGTGTGATTGTTGCCAAGGATCACTCACTTGCTCGCTGACTCACTTACCTGGCACATGAACCCAGGGATGACACGGTGGAACGTGCTGCCCTTGTAGCCGAACCCCTTCTCACCAGTGCAAAGGGCCCGGAAATTTTCAGCCGTCTTGGGAACCACGTCATCGCGCAGCTTTATATAAACAGAAAATAGAGCAAGTTTATCATTTATTTTTTTGCACTAGAGATACTCAGGACAGATCGAAATGGATCTCTGGAACAAACAGCCAAAACAGCTTCAAAACAACTTAAAAGGCATGGCGTGCATTATCGTGTATATTTATTTTTAAATCTGGGTGTGGCTCTCCGCAAATTAGAAAATAAAGGAGTCTTCATGGCTCTTCATTAAAGGTTGCCAACCAATGTTCTAAGACATACCACAAAAAATTAAGGGGTGTGGGGTCGAAGGTGAGGTCTAAAATGGCATGTTCTCAAATGCCAATAGGAACAGGACGCATCACCAGTACTCATGAGACCGAATAGGCTTTTATTAACGTACCTAAATGAGTTAATTAAATTTTACGAATTGGCACTCGGTCCAGACGTTTAAGAACTGCATTACACAAAAGATACTTCACTACTTAATAAACGTTCTTTGTGATTTGGCAACGTGGGTAGAGGTGAAGCGCAAACACCCCCGCCCACTCTCGCATTTGGTTCCCTCCCTAACCCCCTCCCCTTTCCGGCCGCCGCAGAATGGAAGTTTCCAGAAGGAACAAGTGTCGCAGTCCCGCCAAACGTCGCAAAGGAACCACCATTGGTCCAAGTCATGAGTCATAAAGCGAACAGGACAACGAATTTCTAGGCTTAACGTTATACTTTATCATTCGTCTTAGGAGAATGCCCACCATACAATAGACGCCTACTCGCTAACGTAAATCCTCGTACCCGGTTAGCATTAGCTGCTTCTACGCGAGAGCGGGAACGTGACTCAAATGTGTAAACCCCCCATAAGAGTCTACGTCATGAGGCATATATGGCCGCCACATTGATTGTGGACACCAGTCAATAGCAGTTCACCTACATGTGGCACAAAACACTCAAACGTATTTACAAATGAAAATATTAATCAGGTTCCCATAAAGATGAAAAGACTGATAAAAACGCGTGGAGCTGAGCGCTTCAGTGATAGATACAAATGGGGTTAAGTAGAACGCCAATTAAAAAACGTTTCTTTGATAGTTGGAGCTTTGCTAGTCCTAAACGTGAGACTAACGACATGCTGCCTGGATGCTGACCGCGAGGCTGGCCTTCCGCGTGCGACCGAAAACTCAGGAGCTTTCACAAAGGAAGCGCATGCTAACGTCTTACAGCATGCCGCGAGTTTATTTACCTCCATCACCACACGGCCAAGAGACGAGCCGTCGCAGGCGACGTCGAAGAAGACTTTTGGTCGCGACATGTCTGCTGCTTGACTTCAAATGAGAAGAAAAGGCTTATTGGGTAGTGACGGGTGCACGACAACGAACGGAAAAAGATGGCCGACCACCGATTAACTTTATATGAAACGTCAATGGGCGGTTACACTTTGACTCAGCCAATGGTGAACGACAACAAAGATGATTGACGTAAGTGTTTGCCAATTAGAAGGCAGACGTCAAACGCTCTTTTTTTACTGCTTTCGGAATGGCCGAGGGCACTTTTAACTGTGCGTTTGGTTTCGTAACAAAGCAAGCCGACGGAGAGGAGTTTTCCCAACGCTTTACTGCGTGTATTTTGCTCCCCTCGCAGCAAACGGACACTCTCGTGTTAAACGCAATGCGCGCCACGCGTGATTGATAGAATGCGAAACGAATTGCGAACAGCCGGGTTGCGGGAACGTCATGTCCCGCAGTTTTAGCGCGCTCCGACATGAAAAATGCGCGCTCACGCCGGTAGGGCGCGGTCATCTGCATTCTGCACTAAGAAAAAAACCTAAGGGCGTAAAGGGCAAAGCCCCCCCACAATCCTTTACACACACACACGCAAACCTGTGTCGGCATAACTTCATATTGATGAAGTGTTTTTTCCAAGGTTGGCAGCGCCAAACAGTGAACGGGCAAAAACTATACAAAAATAAAATAAAATCACAGTGTAGAGTTTCAGGGGGAGGGGTTGTTTGATGGAAAAAGACAAATGCGTGGTGTCAGATTTTGACCCGTCATGTATAATATAGGGTTCATTTTAGTTTTTTTGCACGGTTGGGTATTTATTGAGATCATCATTTGCTATATATATTTTCAATATAACCATCGTCTTTATATTGGAAAGCATTTTCTCCCCAAGTCTGTGTGGGTTTTCTCCAAGTACTCCCATTTCCTCCCACATTCCAAAGGCATGCAAGGTAGGCTGGTTGGACAATCTAAATTGCCCGTAGGCATGAGTGTGAGCATGAATGGTTATTTGTCTATTTGTCTCCTTTTGCCCTGCGATTGGCTGGCCACCAATGCAGGGTGCGCCCCACCTCTGTCCCACACGGCAGTCAGCTGAGATTGGCTCCAGCACTCCCACAAACCTACTGAAGATAAAGCCATTCAGAAAATGAGATGAAACAAATCACTTAAAACATCTCCCTTGCAATTGGAGTCACAAAGCTTGTCATTTTAGCAACCGTAACTAGCGGGCAGGGCCTTTGGTTAGGTAATTGAGGCGAAAGCAAGGAAAATAATAAATGGAAATAAGCCTTTGAATAAAGTCTCAAGACATGATGTACTTCAAGGTAATTTTATTGAATGAAGCAAAAGATGAACTTTGCAGCTCCCCTCTAATAAAATAAATACATGATTTTCTTTGAGTGGGTTTATATCAAAGCTCAACTCTCCTTTGGCACTGATGCTCCCCACGAAAGCCATCCTGCCCGACAACGACTGAAAACAATGCGGGGCAGAAAGTCACTCCAGCTGGCTTCTTTGCAGTCTTTGATCGAACCAAACTCATTTTGGTTTCTTTTTGTGTGACTGTGAAAAGCCCAAAATTCGTTCATAAAAGCATGAAAAAGAAACTGCGACGGAGATGAAGTTTTTCACACTTTTACAAGGAGATTAAGCAGGAAAAATAGACCAAGAAACTTTTTTTAAAATCAGTAAAAACGGCACCGAAATGCGCATTTTCACTGACGGCATGTAGGAGGCGCTGCTGGGAATAATCTGTCACATAAAAGTGACTGTTAGCAGGCAAACTGAAAAGAAAAAAAATAACGTGTTTGGAGTTTTGCTATTAGGTGTGTGCGTGTGTATATCTGAGCATGACGAGGTTTGGGTGATGATCAAAAGGTTAAGGGTTCGTTCCATCTGCTGCAGGACCAGAAGTCATCTGGAAGTCTACTGTTGGTCTTGGAAGGCGTCCAGGCCGAAGGCGTCGTCCAGAAAACGTCGGAGTTCCAGAAGGTGAGTGTTCTTGTTGCCCGTGGCCGGCGCGGCTGCGGGATCGCGACCCGCATACCTGAGGTCATCGTAGATTGAGTTGGTGAGAAACGAGTCAATGAGAGAATGTGGTGAGAAAGAAGAGAAACAAAAAGAAGCAGTGAGTGTGGGGTAATAAACAAGGAAATCCCCCAAAAGGGGGAGAAGGGCAAATTGCAGGAAATCGGAAGAGACAGTGGGATGAAAGGGGGGGGGGGGGGGGGGGACAAGGAGGTCAGAGAGTGGGGAAGCAAGAAAAGAAGGAGAAAAGGGGGAAACACGTGGGTAGGAGAGAGAAAGGGAAGCGAGAGTGAAAAGGGGAAGGAGCAAAAGTGAGCAGTTTGGGAGTTGTTTTTGTGTTCAACACTCACCAGACGGGTTTGGCCCGCTCAATAGTGGTTCTGATACGAGGCTTGACATAGTCGTAGTAGCCTTGGTTCTTATGCTCCTCCTGACACCAAACCAAGTCGGCATTGGAGAAGCGCGCCGACTCCGCCTTCACTTGGTCGAACGGGAACGGAGACAGCTGCGTGAAACAGACACATACAAGTCACTCTGACATCCACAATTTACAAATAGAACTCTCAAGACCACATTTTGAAACTCTGCCCCTCTTTAAGAGAATTTCTGTTAATAATAGCACGCCGGCGTACCTGCTCAATGCGCGCAATGGCGACCGTTGCGTCCATTTCCCGGTTCTTCCTCTCCTTGGTGAGCTCGTAATAGACTTTCCCAGTGCAGAAGATTAATCTCTTGACCTCCTCGGGACGTTCAGACGCAATGCCACGTTCGGGGATCAACCTTTGAAACTCAGTGCCTTTACGTGGGGAGGAACAAAGCATCGACTCCTTTTAATGTTTATAACTTGAAAGTTATAATAGAGATCGGATTTACTTAAAAAATAAATAAAAATCCCGTACTAAAGTTTGTTATATGGCATATACAATTGGAATTGATCCAAAAAACGTATAAAATGCGCAAAAAAGTACAGGTTGACAGGTATGCATTTGTGTGTATTGTGTATAGAGCAAACCTGGCAGCATCTCATCAAAACTAGACCTGGCTTCCGGGTGGCGCAGCAGTGATTTGGGCGTGAACACGATCAGCTGAGGATGGAAAAAGGTTACGACATCATCACCTTTTGCTCATCCTCTGCATGAATCTGTGTGTATGTGTGTGTGTGTGTGTGTGTGTGAGTGCGAGCCTGACCGGCTTCCTGAAGGGCAGCAGGATTTGTCGTCGTATCACGTGGAAATAATTCCCGGGGTTGGAGCAATTGACAACAATCCAGTTGCAGTCATACAATTGACGCACGGCAATATCGTCGGTCAACATCTGAGAAGACCCCATTGGTCAGTCAGTGTACAGGGGGAGGACACAAAGAAATACGGACATGGTTACACATCCACTGTACATGGAGACAATCACACACGTCGACATATGTACGAAGGTCTTACCGGCATGACGTCAGGGTCATCATTGCACATCTGCAAGAACCTCTCTGGGCGGGCTGAAGAATGTTCTGGACCCTGACAAAGTGTTACAACAGAAATTACAAGTCCTATAATTAATTAGATCATTATCTTTAATGATTTATTTACATGGTTGGGTGCATGAACACCTAACCATAATAGAATTGAATGCTTTTATTGTCATTATACAAGTAGAATGAGATTGAACCCTTACTCACCATGCCCTCCATGCCATGCGGCAACAGGAGCACGATTCCATTCTGCCGGACCCACTTGGCCTGGCCTGGACAAATGAACTGGTCGATGATGCACTGCGCAGTGTTGTGGAAATCGCCAAACTGCGCCTCCCACAGGATCAGTGCATTGGGACTGGCCATGGCAAAACCCAGTTCGAATCCTGAACATGAGTACCCACAATTCACAGAGAGGACAGTGCCACAGACGGTAGTGTCATGATTAGACAATTTCATTATCATACGATGCAATAGATTATTTGAACAGAAAAAAAAATGTATTTGACCATTTTTATACAATTGTAACAATTGTATAAAAATGGGCAAATACATTTTTTTTCTGTTGTGACATCACAACCAGAATCAATGATCATGTCTATCTTTTTAATGCTGCACTAGCCAGTACATGTTTAAAAAATTGACAGTTACAAGAAAAGGACTACTTCCCTAGTGGAGCGGAATGGCCCGATAAAAGCTCAAATAAAATCAAATTAAGAACTTTGGAAGTTTAAGTGGGACTGACCAAGGACGCCGTACTCTGAAAGAGAGCTGTTGCATACGGTGTAGGGTGCCTGGTCCGGAGCCACATGGTTCATGGGGATGCAAATCCTCTTGTCAACATTCTGATCATGGAGAACATGATGCCGGTGGCTGAAAAACACATGAACATCACTGGTCTTCACTGTAATTCATGCGTATGCACGAAACAGCAATTCAGATTAAAGCAGCTGCTAGCTGGTATGATAAAGTGATTTACAGTCAATGGTATTTGTTTACTAAACCTTTGTGGCACCTCTAATATAAATCTGTACTGTCCTGATAACCAACCTGAAAGTCCCTCGCTCCACGTCCTGTCCTGACAAACGAACGTGGATGCCTTCTTTCAGCAACGAACCAAAAGCCATGTACTCTCCTAGAGCCCAGTCCACTGTCCTCTTGCGAACCATTTCTGCACGACCCTTCAGGATACGACTAAGACCTGATCACCACAAACAGACAGACTATCTTAGATAGACAGATTGGGATTAGTACAGATAGAACGATGTAATGAAAGAAGTTAGTAATGTATAACTCTAGTTAGATCAGAGATGGAGGCCGATAAAGAAAGAACGAGAAAAAGACTGAAAAGTATCAATAAATTGATTGAGACACTGTAGATCTGAAGAGCTCTAGATCTAAATATAGTAGATGGAGAAAAGGTTAGTGCGGCAAATGAAATACGGTGACATAGTGGAAACAACTGGCTTAGTTGTGACCTCCATGAATGGTGAAGTCCTCCACTGGGACAGAGGAGGCCACTTGTCCAATGTGGTTGAGGTCTTCCTCGGTCAGTCCAGTTGAAGGACAGCTCATGGACTTTGGCTGTCCGTCCAGAGTGAAGAAACCTACACAAACACACAAGCTCTTGATCCAAACAAAAGAGGAGAGGACCTGAATGCTTTGTCTCGGGATCCTGTACCAGGCCATGGCGAGTCCAGCCAATGCTTAATGTGAAGGATCTTCTCATCCTTGGAGCGAGCATAGGCCTCCTCGCAGATCCTGTCATACTTGGCGATCTCTTCCTGCACACACACACACACACAGACGCATAAATCAGGTTGATGCTCTCGACACGATACAGATGAAAATAATTTCCGTGTTGGCTACCTCATACTCCTGCCGACTAACGCTCCCGTCAGCGATGAGCTTCTCGGCATACTTGAGGAGGACGGGCTTTTGCTTTTTGATCTGCTTGTACATGAGTGGCTGAGTAAACATGGGCTCGTCCATCTCGTTGTGGCCCATGCGCCTGTAGCAAACTAGGTCCACCACTACGTCCTTATGGAAGGTGTTGCGCCACTCGGCCGCCACTTTGCACACGTAGATGACTGCCTCCGGGTCGTCGGCATTCACGTGGAAAATGGGCGCATTGACCACGCGCGCCACATCTGTCGGGTATGGTGAAGAGCGAGCCATACGGGGGTCCGTGGTGAAGCCAATCTATGTAATGGCAGGGTGAGGAAAGGACAGTTTACTAAAGATTTAAAAATAGAATTCAGTTCATGTCCAAGTGTGGTATGCATAGGGTTAGGGTTAAAGTCTAGTTTCCAGTTTGTGTCGAGGTACTTACCTGATTGTTGACTACCACGTGCACGGTGCCATGCGTAGTGTAAGAAGGCAGGTCAGACAGATGGAATGTCTCGTAGACGATTCCCTGACCAGCGAACGCTGCGTCTCCGTGGATGAGGATGGACATCACCTATAAGCAGACCATAAGGGTTCAAGTGTGACTCCAGTCAAAACTGTACATTCCCCTTTAATTATCTCTCCTTAATACTTCCACATACAAGTTGCATTGGGATTGGGATGCAATAATGGTTTACACTTCACTTGCCCATATTTTTTAAATTTACAAAAAAAAACAGTGCATCTATACGGATGTGTGTTGTTATTCAGAGATTTTGTATAACAAAAGGTTTTGGGTAAAAAAAAAAAAAAAAAATCTTAATAGGTGGGCCTTCATGGAATCTCGTTGGCATGAACCACAACTCACCCGGTTTCCATCATTGTCCCCACAATAGAATTGCTCTGCCTTGGTCTTCCCCTGCACCACCGGGTCAGCTGCTTCCAAGTGTGACGGGTTGGCTACCAGGGACAGTGTGATGTTGCGGTCAGTCACCCGGTTGATCCTACGATGGTACATGCCCAGGTGGTACTTTACGTCACCAGAACCCTAAGGATAAAACCCCGGCAATGTAAAAAAATGAACAAAAAGCATAAAAAAAACAAGAAAGGGGGAAAAAAATTCAACATCTCAGTACCTCATCTGCCGCCTCCAGTTTGGAATCAAACTGACAAAAGAGCTGCTCCAGTTCTTTACGGATCACATTGGCCAAAACATTAAGGCGACCCCTGACAAATACAACACCACAAGTGCATGTGTAATTATGACACACCATTGTGAGTAGGACATATTGGGGTATAGTGGCATATTATGAGACAGTAGAAAACATTAGTAGACAAAAATCCAAGATAAAATTGTGAATGTTTGTGTTACCTGTGGGGCATGCCCATGATAACGTACTCCACCCCACTTCCAGACGACATGTCGATGATGGTCTTCAGCGCCGGAATGAGAGACTCGCATCCCTCCAGGCCAAATCGCTTCTCAGCTGACCACTTTTTCTGCAGGAACTCCTCAAATCTGCAGTGCCAAACACGCACCCAAAAGTCCATTAGCATTTGGTCACGATTGTACATTGTTGCTATTTTAAGATGTGTTGGTAGGGCTACCTGGTAGATCTGACCATGCGGGCCAGCAAAGTCCTCTTCTCTTCCAGGGTGAATTGCATCACGCCCGGTGTCTCAAACTTCTGACGGATCCATTGACACTGTTCCAAGTCATTGATGAACATGAACTCCACGCCAATGTGCTGACAATACGCCATCTGCACACAGGGAGTACCATGTTTTAAAACTTCCTTTAACATTTATTTATAAAATTTTGAAAAAAAATGACTTTTTGGCATTTTCAACACATTCTCTTGCAAACTAGATGAAGGGACAACACGAGTCATTAATAAACATATTTAAAAAAAAATAAAATACATAACACTTGACGTCTCCTTCAACTGAGCTGCTTTCCACACAACTGCATGTAAACATACCTCCAGTCGTCGTATGATCTCCTTCAGAGGAAGTACACTCTCGGAACCGCCGATGAAGGTAGTGGTGGGAAGCCTGAAGACCTTCTCTAGGTCTGACTCGTCCAGACCATAGAAGCCTATGTCCCAGAATGCAACGAGAGACAGTGTTGAGTAAGGACATTGAGGAGACTGGCAGAATTGTCACTTGTTCGGGATGAGTGAAGGATCAAAACATGGAAAGGTGCTTCCAATTTGTCTAGCTAATGTATTTTCTCAATGTTACCACTTCCTTCAATCATCAGCCCCCACTTTGACCAGTCAATGACGAGGACACCATTATCATCAGTGTCATCTCCTGTCACATATTCATGTGGACGCTATTCACACATCATCAACACATGCAGACAGATAGTCACCATTTTCAAATGAGGACGCAATGAAAACAAGTCCAGTCTCCAACGCAACAGACAACATCAGAACAGTCGCCTACATACATGACAATAATGAGAAAGGGCTTGAAAATTAGGCAATGCCAGAGGCACAGTTAGATTGAGAGATAGATGTCAAAGAACAGTAAAGAAAACCATTAGGAGGAGTTAAGGTGGCAATTAAATGTGACAAAGCGGTTAGGTGGAAGGATGATGGCAGTGAGGCTACAGATGCGTCAGGTAGCCGTTAAAAGTTGAGGAAGTGAAAACGTGAAACTTCATTCAGGGGGATATTCTGTAGCAGGGGGTAACGAATACAGGGAAAAATAGGTGCGCTTACGTTGAGGTAAACACGAAGAAAATTGAAGCAAATATGTGTTGGAAAAGTTAAAGGCCATTTCAATGCAGAGTTTAGGTGACGTTTGGGTATCAGGTGCATCTATTTGCCTTAAGCGTTTGGATGCAATTAATTCAGTGTCATCTACATTTTGTGATATACAGTAATTCCTCGCCATTAGGCGGCCTCAGCACTGAAGAAAATTAATATTATTATTTTGAAATAGAGATGACCCTATTTCACGGCTTTTTAATTATCGCGGCCATGTCTGGTCCACATTAACCGTGATATTCAAGGGATTACTGTATATGGTGGTGGAATTTAAATGACATTAAATGTAAGTCAAGCCAAAATATTTTTGGGGGAGGGGTTAGATGGAGGCATTGGGGGACATGCTAGAGATAGGAAGGTCAAAAATTAATGTCATTTGTCAAATAGTCATTTAGGCGTCGAGTAGCCGTTCAGTGGCAATCAGGCAACAGGATGAGAGGAAGACTTCCAAGTGACTTTTGGATTTGTTTCACTCTTGATGGTCCTGACAAGTTCCTGTCCCCAACAACAACCCGGGGCCTGTCAAAAAATCAGGGTGCCAGAATGGTTTGGAAGAAGGTGGGGAGGGGCGTTCCTGCACGTATCATGTGATCAACAGACAATATAGAAAGCAGGAATGCAGCTCAGCCTCCATTCGGCTTACCATGATTGTGGACTCCCATCAACTCCTGCTGGAATCTGACATGTTCTGAATGGGACATATATCTATTCACTCCTGAACCATCACACAACTGCATCAGCATCTTACCTTCAATCTTACTTTGACACCTGGACAATCACGAGAAGCACACCCAGCAATAGTGTCTAGAAGCTAACCAAGCTAACTACACACATGGCAGAACACGACAAAAAAGTAGCCCCCTTTAACATATTTGGAACTGATTAAATGTGTACCGTATGAAGGGTTAGTAAGTGCCAGGTCATTAAATATTTGGAAGTGAACACAAGTTTCATCTTATCTGAGACTAGACACCACCATGGTTTTCAAATGAAACAAGATATGCTTTGAATGAGGACTTTCAGCTTTCAAGTGAGGATAATTACATATAAATCCAGGGATATGATAGTAAATAAGTATGAAGCAAAAATATATTTTTATCAGATTTTTTTGTCAGGTCGAAAAAACCTGCGCTCAACTATAGAAAAGATAAATATTTTTTTTCCTGAATGAAAAGAAGATTCTGGTTGTTTTTATGTTTACCTAGTCATAAAACTGAAAATATAGAGGGATTTAAATACCAGTTAAAAAGGCTCTCAAAAATCTCACAATTTGAAGGTTTAGTTTTTCTCCAGGAAAGAGCTCGTAGACGTGCGTCAAAACATGCATCCCACATATGCGAATCGTTGTCGTTCCACTACCAAATTTTGATTTGGATACAGAAACCCTCAACTGAGAGTTAAAAGTCTGCAAACAGCAAATCATCTCATTTGAAACCCACAGTGTTTGAATCGGTTCTCTAAGACAACAGATGTGTCCATGTCCCCATATTCAGGGACCATATTTGTATACTATATATGAATGACTTCCAACACCTATGGAAAAGGGAGAGGTTTGTCCACGGCGCACACACAAACTGGCAACTCTGAGCTACACTAAATACGCTTTTCGTACCTCCAACCGTGAGGAGTTTCAGCCGATCCTTGACCGCATCTGGACGGAAGTCGGGGGGGAAAAGACAGCACCACAGAGAGGAAACATCCGGAGACGTTAATGACCTACCACCTGCTTCAACACCTCAACCAACAGCCACTAGCATAGCAGATAGCTCACAAATGCTGCAACACCATTGCTGTTGTCTCCCAGGTTGGACTCCATGCCAAAGTCATAGGCAGAGGGGGTGGGTTGAGACTACTTCCTGGTTTCTGTCAGCAAAAGCGCTAAGCGAGACTAAAGCTAATTAGTGGTTAGTAGCGCTAGGCAACACATTGCAGGATAATAACAACTGACCACAAAATAGCAAGTGATGGTTCTCAAACCGGGTTCCCCAGTAACTCATGATCCAGATGTACAGGGCCCATAAAATGGTTGTCAAAGTGGATAATTACATTAGTATTGAAGCAATTAGGAGCTCAGATAAGAAGGATTGTGATGTTTGGAAGGACTTTTGCTAACTCGGACAAGGCGTTGGTTGTCAATGAAAAAACTGCTCTCATTGCTAGCACCCTAAACCAGATGGCTTGTTTTAGTGGTAGTGGCCTGTAAGTTTTTAGTGGACAGTATATGGTTATTTTGCCACAGACTCCTCTATCCTCAGTTGTTTTGTAGTCAGATTGGACAGGTGGTTTCAAGTGGCCATGTAACTTTCATGAGGATAAGAGGTATGGAAAGGGGATGACTAGTTTGAGGGACAAAAGTTTAAAACATTAACTACAGTGTCATTGTCTTACGTGATGTTTTTCTTTCACAAAAATGTTGTTGGCGCTAAGATTGGGTTATTCTGGAACCAGGAAAGTTTGAGAACCCCCAAATTAGAAGAAACTAGGACAACAGAATATGAATATCAGGAAGAAACAAGATTCCAAAGCCGGAATTCTCATTCGGGCTGACATTCTGGCCTAGTAGCTGCAAACCAAGAAGTGGAAGTCTAGGGACTTTCACCTAAAAAATACTGCCTGGGAGCACCAACAAAATGTCCTCCTCTCAAATCACATCTAGGACCTTCAGACACCCTACTGGCTCCAAACCACTTGGTTTAATCACCCCGGATGTTGGTTTGTAATCCTTAAAAGTGTATTGGGCGACATTAGGAGAGGTCCTCCTGGTGGTCAAGACACTTGTGGAAGCAATGGAACGGCAAAAGGCAGGTTGGGAGCAGGGTTTCGGGGTTTTCAGAAGGAAGGGGGCTGCCAAGCGAGGCAGAGCAGCAAGAGTCTGGAGAGCCGTTCAGGTTCCTCACCCAGCTTGTCGGAGGATGTGATAATGTCAGTGGGCACGCACGAGTCCAGATCGGCGTCCATGATGCCAAGCGGGTCCAACTGAGCCACCTGGTGACCGCGAATCTACAGGGGAACGAGTACAGAGCCCACCCGGGACAGGAAGAGGAGGAATGGAGGATGGAGGACAGTGAAGTCAGGTGAAGCAAACACATAGACAAGCAGGAGAAGGAAAACCAATTGGGGAGTTGAGAAGGAACACACCAGGAGAGCAACCAAACACAAAGAAGAGGAAGAAGAAAGGATAGAGGAGGGCGGGTGGGACGGACGCAACATTAAAACACGCACAAAACATTTTGTTTTTTTGCTCACCAACATCCTGGAAGCCACTATTGACTGGAGCGTCATCAAAATTCACACAGCTGATGCCCAGTGGGTCCAAGTTTGCATTGTGGTGACCCATCACCTACATACACAAACGCACACAACAGTTACACGAGAACCTCCAAAGTCCAACACCCCCAGTGGGTGTATCGCTCCAATATATTTGGGTAATTAAAGTGTGTAGTGGTGTAACAGTGACTCAATTGATTGGGCGAGCGACAACATTTCCACCTTATGGGTATCAACTAATCCTAATGTTGGATTGTTGAAGATGAGATGTATTTTTCAAAAGTTACACCCAATGTTCAGCCACGGTGGCATGAAACAGAACCATGACCCCCAACTGGATCTGAAAGGGACCAAGACATGAAGATCTACCAGGAATTGGACTTGGAAGGTGCTGGTGTATCAGCAGGACTTCACATGAGAGTGCTTGCGTGCCTGTAATTGAAATGTGCCACAGTGAATTGTGGGAAAGAGTTTTCCGACGAAGAGCACATGGCCGAGAGCAGTAGTAAGCCAATCAGGAACGTATTGCGTAACGTTTGACACGTGATGTCAAGACCTTTGTGACGTTATCACTGCTGATGAATCCTTTTAGATAGGATTGGACACAGTAGGGCCTAAGTTTTCTCCACATGAACTTTTACTTAAAATAAAATTAAAAAAATAAAAATTAAAAAAAAAAAAAAAAAATATATATATATATATATATATATATATATATATATATATATATATATATATATATATATATATATATATATATATATATATATATATATATATATACACACTTTTTTTGAGGGCAAGTGACAATTTACTATTACTTGAGTTGAATGCCTCTTATGATAGTGTCGTAAGACTACAATCATGACATGACTTGTAACATAAATGAATGTTTATGACAAATCTCATTAAGTATCCTAACCCTCAACTTTGCAACAAAAATGGATATGAATTACCAAATGACACTTATTATTCATGATAGGTCTCATGTCATGATTAAAGCCCGATCGGGAACATAGTAGTCTTGCGTTGTCATATTAGTAACGGCAAAATTTGGGGAAATGTAAGACTCATTAGTTGAAATTCAACACCCTTTAAGAGACTTTAGGAAGAGATCTAAATTCAAGAGTTTTCAAACTTTTTAAAAACCTGTGAGAATCCTGTACATAGTCTGAAGCCCCTCCAATGACCCAATGAAGCCTTCAAAACTACTTAGCTAATTAGAGAGCATCCCTGGAGTAGAGTATCAAGTATCTGGAATATTTTGAAAGAAAAATGATAAGACAAGTGCAGTTCCATTGAGCGGATGCAATCTGGTGGCTAATTATATTGACAGTAATGGTAAGAAATTAATTAATACATGAACAAAAAATGTCATTAAATTCTTGTTTTGGCTACATTCCTATATTGCGCTGTATTGATCCACCATAACTTAAAAGGCCACTGTGGTGCCAAAAAATCATCAAACTAAAAGTTAGAACCATCCATATTGCACAGACACTTCACCATTTTCTTATCAAAATCATAAGAGTACTTTAAGAATCGTAAACTGACTACAAGTGCGTTTGAAGGTAAAAAAAATAGCATTGAATCACATAAATAAGAATAGTTATTGATACTGATGCCGTTTGATGATTTGTATGTACCTGATAGGCACGTATGAGGGACTGAACGGCCAGGTGGTCCTCCACCAGCTTTTCCACGTTGGGCTGGGATCCAACCAGAGAGGAGAGTTCAGGGGGAGCGGTCAGGCCCAGAGGGGACTGGTAGGCTGCACCAGGCGGTGCACCAGCGTTAGCGTTGCGGAAAAACACATCCCATGACTTGTTGTGGAAAAAGAAGAGAAACAGAGCGGGATGTCACAAAACCTTTTTATGTGTTATATTCACCACGTTCCAAGGTGTTTGCTGTTAGCGGTTAGTATTGACTCATCATGACATTCAGCATTAAATCAGAATGAGATAGAATTCCATTTCCGATATACTTAAATAGAGAATAGTGTCTTAAAATGTCACTAACTGTTTCTAATGCCCCATTCTAACAGATCAAGTGAGTCATCTGTGGAAAGTTACCATAGTAGCGCAGCGGCAAAATGACGGAAAATGTCATCTGCTTCAGCTTACATTAAAGTATTGAAAATAATTTGAATTTTAATATAAACGCTAAAAACGCAAGGTGCCATTGTTATTGAAATAGCAAAGGACTGGTCGCGGTTCAAAATAGATTTTGAATAAATAAATGCAACAAGTCATGAAATCAACCCTTTCTTAAATGATGCGTGCCAAAAAGAGAGTGGTCATGCTCTGTTTGCATGTTGTTTATAAGTGGACCACTTTGGGAGACAGAGGAAGAACATCAAAATAAAAATATGTTTCTAATGCACATGCAACCTATTGTATGTATGTCATGTTGATACCATGATCTGACTGTTTTTACCGGGAGAACACATTAGGGTGGGAGGAAGAGCAGGCAATAGGAAAGTTGGACCCTTCAACCACCCATAGGCATAGCCATTAACCAGCACCGTGATGGGATCGTGTTGGCAGGGAAGTGCAGTGTATGCTTTAAAATAAGAGAGCTTTGGCGGGAGATAATGGAGTATAATGTATATGATGTAATATTAAAAGTGATGCAGAAAATATTGGCGACAGGCAGGCACCTGTTACAGTCTTTGCTTTGTGGGTGCAATTACAGTCAAAATGTTGGTTGTTTTTGTACTTTAATATTAGTTCCTTGATTTTCATAAGTTAAAAACTAGCGATTTGAATGCTCTGATAACATACATGAAGGTCATTTGTACTATAGTTGTTGTCTGTCCCTTTAAATGACTGCAGCATTAAATTTGTATCCTTGAAAATGTAAACACTATATGTGTTGTAGTGTCACATATGCAGTTTGGTGGGTCATGTGACCGCTGCTACCATTATAGGATGGTGGCAGAGGTCACGAATGCCATCGTGGCGAGAACATGACACTGATGTTGCTCTATACTGCCACTCACCTTGTGAACACTCTTGGGGTTTTCCAGCCAGGCAAAATACATCTCCTCCACGTAGTTGGAACTGGTACCATTCAAAAAAGGTTCTGAGGCCACCGGTGCTGTGTAGCACCTGATTGGCCAGATAGTTCTTGTGCCCGATGGGGCTGTGGCTGTGATTGGTCGCGGCGGGCCAGCAGTCTTAGCCGCCTGCGAGGCGGTGAGCGGACGCAAACGCGCCGCACAAGTCCTTAATCGATGCATTATTAGTGTAGTCCTTCTTAAGCTGGCTCGCACGTGGCGGCTACAGCGTTAACGGTCGGGATGATGTTGATGGTGCCGCTCAAATCCTCCCAAAAATGTGAGGTGTCCTCAAGTCACAACAATGATGGTGGACAACAACCTTCCACTTGTGTCTTCCTCCAATCAGATGCTGACATGGAAAGGAAAGTTTTACAATGTTAAAAATGTTTGTTTATTTTGGCAACTTCATCATAAAATACAAAATGACCAAATGTTGACGAGTGGGCCGCTATTGGCAACGAGTGAGCATGCCCAAAAGGACACAGACCATGACAATTAGTAAATACAGGTTAATAGAAAATTTTACATTCTGGGAATAATCATTTAAAGTGTTGTTTTGGATAAGATTGTATGTTAACCCTTTATGATACAAAACTCATTTCATGCTGGATTGCGGCCACACCTAAGCATGAAAATACTGATATTCGGAAAAAAGTCGCAGGCAAATAATGTGTTCTGGCATTGCTAGATTCTCAGTACCGAATTCAAAAAGTTTAATTATGGTAACATTAGAGTGTTCTTAGTTGTAACTAATTTGGGATGCATCTAATATGTGTAATTGATACATAGATGGTTTAGATTGGATAAAGATACAATTTAAAAATAAAAATAAAATAAGAGCAAAACATAACGTGATGTCAAAAGCAAAACCAAGACCTTTGTCCAACCAGATTGCACATTATGTTCCAATTATAGGCGTCTCCAGTAACTGGAACCACAAAAAATTGTTCATTTCAGTCGTTAATTGTGGAAATCTGCAAAAACAGAATATAGTTTGGATGTGTTGCATATGCTCAAAATGCTTCTTTGAAATTCCAACTAAAATCCATTTGTGGTTTAATCTCAAATCTGCTTGTTGAGAACAAATGTTCTCCTTTGCTTCCCAAAAACGGAAAATAAGTTCGCATATTTGAAGAACAACTCAGAGGAAGAAGTTTTTGACCTTGTTCGTTTGGCTACCATTACCAGCCCGGCCACCGGTAATTTCTCCCCTCCTGATTGGTCGCCGGGTCAGAATCCCACCTAAAAATAAACTGGCTCATTTTCCATTGAACGCGACGACTGTCAATCATCGCGTCCTCACCCAAATCGTCCATCACGACCAGCCCTCTCCTCTCCTCCCGAAAACAATGTTCAACACCACGCAGCAAGAGTAACACAAACTCAACAACAGAACGATTAAAATCGTCGCATGGAGTCATTTAAGCGGCTGCGGGAGTTGCATTTCCGTTAAATTCTTACATATAAATATCCCACTCAAGCCTAACTTTTGACTTTGAGCTTCCATGCGTTGTAGTACGGTGCCTACATTGCGTTCGACTAAAATGTTCCAAATACGGAAAACAACATTACATCTGCACTTTAACAGATCCAACCGTCAGCATTTATCGCGTGAATACTCATGTTATCGGGCCGTGTCAAGGTTATTACCCCGTGAAGCGCTAGCGTATGCCGCTAACAAGCTAACAGGTTTCGCATTTCCTCAAATACCACAAAACAACGGAATTTACTCCGGTTGGAAAATGACGCCGCGCCATTCAACTGGAAATCAGTGGTTGTCTGGAAAGCGATTTCGGTGGGGCGGCTTACTGACCTCCAGAAACGCGGACGAGCGGCTCGCCTGTCTGCCGGCTTCCCGGACGCCCTTCGACTCTCCCGGCTCATGAATGACAGCTCTAGCAGGCGCCTGCGGAAGGCTGGAAGTCAGGCCCATAAATATGACATATTTAAAGCTAGGTGTCTGGTGCGCGTTGTGACCCAAAGACGACGAACAATGCCCATTGTCGGCCATTTTGCCCCAGGGCCCTCAATAACTGGCTTGGGGTGTGTACTTTGAAAATCTGAAATTCAATCTTCAAAATAGTTTTTTTTCAGTGTAACAATGTACATCCAGTTTTAAAATGTCCTGGCTTGTTATCATTTTATAATAAAATATTCAAATTCATTTCACCTCCTCTGTGGCAGAGCCAACCGTAAGTCTCCCGACACAAGATGGCCGCTATTTGCTTAGGTCGTGTGGTTTGTCTTTGTATATGATAGCTATGGTCAATTAAAGAAAGGAAGTGACGCAAAAAAGACATTAAGACATGATAAAATGCTTTTTTGTAAGAGAAAACGGTAAAATAATCTCTGTAATTCAATCCACTTTATTGGAATTTCATCATAAAACACAATTTACTTTTGTGGGCCAATGATGGGGCGAGCAGGAATTATAATAATGGCTTTATCTGTGTATGTAGGTCAGCAAACTCATGAAACAAAATTCATTTTTCAATAACCATTGCTGTACATATTCAGATAAAAACTCAAGGGTGCCAATTTTTTTTAACTTCTTTATTTAAATAATTATTACAAACTTAACATAACCTTTTTTTTCTCCCCTCTCACTTATTGTGGTTTCTTTGCAATTTCGTGTAATAACCTCAAATGGCCTAATCAGCTAATCAGTAACGAGATAAACAAAATACAAAAAAGTCTCTCCATTCATTTTCAAGGTATTGTTTTTATAAAGAAACAATTATTCCAGAATTATGTGACAGTTGTAAAGGAAACAAAAGCAATTCATGTGTCTGAGTACCATTTGGAAGAACGTATGTATTCTTCTTTCTTGTTGAAACATTCAAAGCATTTGCATGTATATTTGAGGACTCTTATGTTGAGCTGAATAGGAAACAAGTTAAAGACTTGCATCACTTCAAAATTATCATTCAATTGATTTTTGTAATCTAACGTGCTCTGAAAGCAGTGAACAAATTTGAATGGTTACAACCCACAATGTCAACTTAATGTCCTCTGGCAAAAAATAAAAGTGCAATTATACTGTCTCTCAAAAATAAGAAAGTGGATTCACACAAATTCCTTTGATTTACAACAAAAACAACACCAATAAAATAAAAATGCAGCAAATGGCATAATAAATGCAGCAAAGGGGCCAAAAATGTTTAAGAATCGCAGAGGAAGGGGACATTCCAATGACAATGCAGACGTGAACAAGTGCTAATTATTCAGATTCTTTTTTGATATTTTAACATTTAAATATCTGTCCGGGAGCATTTAAAAAAATATTTTGCTTCCACATAACACTGGAAACCAAAAGATAACATTGGAATATAATTTTTGACAAAATTCCTTCTGATGATCAATTTTCTGCCTTTAAAGGTCACATATTATCATTTTTTAAACCCAAATGATTTTTTTCCAATAATCTAATCTCACTATGTGCAACTGAGTATGTTCCCAATATATTTAAAATAGATACACTTTTGCTGTGTAGACAGCACAAAAAAAAATCATAAAACGTGCTTCAGTGATATTCATCAAAGAATTCTGTTGTATATCAAGAATAAAATAACATAATGCAAAGAGATACACATGAGGGTCAAGTCTTTTGCATACAGTAGGTCCTTATGAGTGTACCATTATCTGAACACATGCCTGGTGCCTTAAATCCTTTACTGCCAATGATGCATGTATTTGTGTTTCATGGGGTGAATGAAGAAAAAAATAATAATAAAACGGGCGTCTCACAAGTAGCTAGCGAATCAGATTCAAGGAAAGTGGACAGAAACACGTTCTGAATTTGTGAAATATATTCATTTTTGCATTTGCGCTTTTTTCCGTATTATGTGATGATCTAACACACAATGGACATAGTAACTCATTTTAAAAATAGAAAACCTTGTTTAACTGGAACTGTTTTTTTTGCTGATCTGTTAGTGGATGCCACTGTCATCAGTTCTAAAACACACAGGTTTTTACTTTCCTTGCTGTTTTCCAAGCAGCTAATCTGAGACAAGCAGCATTCGCGACCCCCTCGATGTTACCCGGACGTTAATTCGGGAGCTGCCGGCGCTGATGTTGGCAGCATCTGATTGGACAGTTTCTGACGGAGCGCAGTTACACGGGTGGTGGTGGGGGGGCGGCTCTTTGAGGCATCAGAGGTTGCGCCGCGCCACACGGTTTGGGTTTCCTACAACAAAATAAAAAGATGATAGAAGGCAAGTGCATTCACGCTTCAGGCGCATTTCTCTTGGCGCTTACATGGGGGGTGGCGGTGGCGGCCTAGTGGCGTATGATGTAGTGCTCCAACTTGTCTCCGCCATCTATAACCACCCACAAAACAAATAGACACAGCGTTACATGTAGTGGCACAGTGAGACACAGTGAGTAGCAGTTTTCTACATAGAGAAAAATGGTTAAGACATTCATAACAGTGATCGATAATGGTGACTATACTGATACCGACTATTAGCAGTTAGAGGATGAAAATATCTTATATTCAGAGCCAATATTCATTTGCAGTAAAAGTGTAAAAATCGTGAAAAATTAATGATAAATAATACATAATAAAATTAACAAGCTCTGCACTTTCTACAACTTTATTAATATTATGTATAAGATCAAATTTAAAAAGGCTGATACGATGTACGTCAAATGTCCAAATTGCAGTAAAAGTGTAAAAATCATGAAAAAAATCATGAATAAATAACGCATAATACAATTAACAAGCCCTGAACTTTCTACAACTTTATTAATATATATATATATATATATATATATATATATATATATATATATATATATATATATATATATATATATATATATATATATATATATATATATATATATATATATATATATATATATATATATATATATATATATATATATATATATATATATATATATATATATATATATATATATATATATATATATATATATATATATATATATATATATATATATATATATATATATATATATATATATATATATATATATATATATATATATATATATATATATATATATATATATATATATATATATATATATATATAAAATCAGATTAAAAAAGGCTGATACAATATACGTCAAATGTCCACATTTTAGCCTCAATAATTGGCCCAGCTGATCCCTAATTCATCGCAACAAAAAAATGAACCACTCTATTTTGTAACCTTTGTAATTAGAAAAACAAATATATCTAAAAATGAAGTGGTTGTAAAGCGACCAATAGAAATTATTGTTATAGTAATGGGATTAAAGTTTGAATTAAGCACGCAAGCGATAAACGCAGAAAGGTCAACTGTACTAACCGGCTGTGTGAGGACATCACTGGCGTTGCCACGGGTAATGGGAGGCGGGCGACCCACAGGGGGCGGCCCTCTGGCTCGATTGGGCGCTGCCGGTACGTCAGGCCTGAGTGAAGCGTGAAGGTTATGTTTCTTTTCTGTGCCGTGTTGGCACCATGTTGCCGCTCACTCACTGGTAAGCCTGAGAGCGCTGATGGTGCCTCAAGCCGAGGCGCTGCAGCAGCTGCTTCCTGCGCACGAAGGCCAGGCCGCCCAGTGCGGCCAGAGGAACCAGGCAGAAGAAGAAAACCAGAAGGCCGTCCCTAAGCGACGTGTCTTTGTCTGTGTACCACAAACACATCCGTGCATGCCTTTTGAACAAATCTGGAGTGAGGAGACTTTGTCTCTCAATGACATTAAGGACTTTAGTGAAGCCAGAGAAAAATAAGGCCATCAACATTACATAAAAGATTCATTTCTGTGTATTTTTTGCCCTATAATGTAAGAGGCTGTGTTGTAATAATCATCAAGTCATTCAGACATAAATAGCTACTCAGTTCCTGATTATGTATTTTACCGACTGCATTTGAATTTGAGCATATTTTTGTACTTTTACTTGAAAAATATTAATTTGAAGTACCATTCCAGGTCGGGCCGCTATCCATGCTGCCACCGTAACCTGCTATCTCACAGAAGGGGGGAGCCCAGCCAGCTTCGCAGTGACAGTTACGGTTGTTGTTGCACACCTGAGCGACACAAAGGGAGAAAAAAAGGTAAGAAAAAAAAAAAACAAATGCAAATGATGAGTCGAGATGAGCAATTCCAATTTATGTTGAGGTTTTACTGTAGTAGTCCGAGTTGTGTTCTCACCCCGTGAGCGTGACACTTGTTGCCTGCATCGCAGTCAAAGTTGAGGATGTCCACATTTTGACACTCAAAGTTGAGGCACACCTGAAAACAGCGAGGAACAAAGCATCAGAATCATCACCACAGACAGCACCCTTTCACCTCACTCCTCACTTTGTCAAGGCCACACTTGGTGCCCTCGTTGACCATGCCGGGGTCGGGGACGTCCGAGCCCAGCATGAAGTCCACCCCTGAACACACGGCGCCCCCTATGGGCGTAGTGATGATAGATGGCTCCATGCCAAACGCTTTGGCGCCCTGCACGTTGGCGCACTGCAGCTTCCCGCACAAAGCATTTCTTTAGGAACAAACAGCAACGTCAACGTCCTGCGCCTCCTTTTTTTCTCTACTTGGTTTTAAACTTGCTGCATATAAATATTTCTCAACAGTCATCTTTACCTGCTCTCGCACTTTTTGTATCCGTAGTTGTGATATCCGCAGTTTCCAAAGCGATCGCCTTTGCTGTTGACGTCTTTGAAGCAAATATCTGGTGCCACTTTTGCCCCTGGAGATGAAATGACACATTTGTGGCGTTCTTGTTGTCTCATCGGTATGTGCATGTTTGTTTTGGGGAAAACCAACTCGCTCCAAAGATGCTCCTGCATTGGTCTGCGGCATGCTGGCAGCGGCCATTGTAACAGTACGCCTGTTGATTCCGACACTGGTGACCATTCTAAAACATGGAAACACATGGCAGGGTTTTCTCCGACTTTTTTAAAACGGTGCCGCTCCTAAAACACTCACCTGAACGAAAACGTCAGTCTGACAAAGAGACGATGATCCGTTGCAATACTCGGGCAGGTCGCACTCATCCACCCTGGCCCGACACTCCGTGCCGCCAGACTTAAACTACAGACACACGTGCGTGTTAGACGGACGCCGATAAATGCATCAATGGAGAGACGGTTTCTTGTGATGAATGAGCTTACCCGACAGTTGTAGCAACACTCGCCATCAGCGCACTCGGATCCCGGTTTGAGTCGACATGTCTTAAACTCGCAGCAGGGGTCACGCTCACACTCCTGTCACACGCATAAAAAAACAGGGTTGTGACGATACACCTGACCCTAAAATATGATGAACCTCTGGTTATTATGAGGCACTACCTGGCGGGATCCGCAGTCGCATTCCTCGCCGACCTCCAGTAGGCCATTCCCGCACGCGGGGGCGCTGTAGGCTTCGTCGGGGTGCGGCACATTGAGGAGACACGAAGCACCTGTGCTGAGGAGCATCTTCTCAAAGTCGTCGGCGCTACAGCTACTGAAATTCCGGGAACCACTACGGAAAAGCACACGAGAAACGAGCGCTCATTATATATGTGCATCTTAAGTACCTGGAATGTGTTTGCATGCGGTTTTCTTACGTAGCTCCAGAGTTCATGATGCACGCCTGCACGGGGCACGTGCAACTTCGGCTGTCGTCGTGGTTCATGCCGAGGTTGTGGCCGAGCTCGTGAGCCACGATGGATGCGAAGGCAAACACGTTGTTGTTTGTGAACTGCATTCACACACACACACACAAGCACAAAGTGTTCTCTTTAGATTTACTGTTACAATGACAATAAATACTATTATTTAAAAAAAATCTTTGTTTTAGCTAATAAGCTAGTGTGTTTAAACATAAACACTTGTGTACCGCGTTAATTCCACCACCGTGACTCCTCGAGCACACGGTGGAGACGTATGCCATCCCCGCTGTCACTCCAAAGCTTTTCTTCCTGCATCATCATCATCATTATCATCATCATCCTCAGTGCACATATGAAAGCGTCCCGGCGTGCTCTCACAGTATGAGTTGCGCCGAGTCGTGGCGTCGTCGCGGCAGCAGTTCCTTCTCCCGCCACTGGGTAAAGCGACTGAGCACCTCGCCGGCACCTCCATCTGTGCTGATCAGGTTCTGCCTGGTCCAGATCTCCAGGCCCACCAGGACCACCCGTATGTTCAACTGCATGTAGATCTGCACACACATAGCAACGATGAAAAATACATTAATCCCTCGAATATTGCGGATATTGTAGACCAGACAAGGCCGCGATAAAGAAAAAAAACGCAAAGTTGAAATATCCCTATTTTTACAGGAGGACCGGGGGATGGCTTCCGCATGCAAATTTCACCGTGGATTTTCACATTTTTATGAACTTACAAAAAACATTTAATTAACAAAAAATAATTTCCCCCAGAAAAAAACGCAATGGGGTGAAACCACGATGTTTGAGGGATTACTGTACAACACAAGTACAATTACTAAGATGTGTATTTAACAAATATTACAGTTATAAGTGGCTGTGTATTTATGAGAGGTATGCATGCATGTGACTGTTGTCAATATTGTGCATGTACTCACGCTATCTATGAAGTTAGCCAGATGAACCATCTCCTCTCTCACTGCACTCTCGTTCCTGTTCATGGTGTTGTACTGAGGGAAAGAACAATTACCATTTGTTTGGGTGACTGTGTTTGAGTGTGTGTGTGTGTTTGTGTGTGTGTGACTCACTCTGTCATTGTCCACCACCAGCAGTAGCTCCACATAGTGCGTGCGATGAAAGATATCTCGCTTAGCCTAGAAAGGAAAAAGCCATATGTCGATTCATTCATATTAGTTATTGAATATTTTTTAAAAAAATTTTTTAAAGTTCATAAATTTGGAAAATCCACCCTGAAACTCGTAAGTGGAAGCCACTCTTGCTACTAAGACCCGGCACAAAAAAAGGTAGTTATAATAGGGGTGACCCTACCTTGCAATTTTGCGATTATTACAGCCATGTCTGGTCTACATTAACTGCGATATTTGAGGGATTACTGTAAACTTTTCATGGCCTGTGTAGGAGTGTAACAATAAGTAATATAGTAATATACCTCAGTGATTATTTAGACCTGTGTGTGTAAATGTGGGTCTGTGTGTTATGTATGTGATGATGTCACCCGAGAATGCCGGTGGATCTCCTGCTGCTTCATTGGTGAGGAAGCATGCTCGGTCTGCTTGGGTTTATTGTCGTGATGTGGAGTCCCACATTCTTGAGGCTGTGACGTCACGTCCCGCAGGCGGTACAGCAGGTGCTGCTCGGGGGTGGAGTCTAAAGGCTCAATGGCGTAGCTGTCCTCGTCCAGATGCATCACACCTCTCGTACAGATAGCAAAAAAGATGCATTCATTTCACAATGGAAATACAAGATGACAAAAAGACACACACAAAACGTTAGTTGGACATGTGTTTTGCAAGTGTGTGTGCTACCTGAGGCCATTACAAATGCTCATGGCGACAGACGAACCCTCCATGCCCTCAACAGAGCCCCGATAATGACAATGGTTCTGTAAACACACATGTACACAATTAAGTGTTAGATTGGTAACAAGCTACAGTGCAAGTATAACATGAAGCAAACTTGCACGCATACACTAGCATGATGGTATGTGTACACGTCTGAGCATGTGGTGGAATGTGCTTGGGTATTTTGTACCTTAACATCAGGTGTGCTGGACATCAGTCGTCCGTCGTTTGCGTATGTAAATACTTTGAAGTCAGCAGGTAACAGCATCCTGCAAAATGTTATTCCACAAGGTCACGTTAAGTGTGTAATGTGGTCAGTGACATTCGAGCCACTCGTTTTTTTGAGTCGAGGGCGATAAAAAGAATAAACAACTCCAAGGGCACATAGCCTCAAATCGTCTTTTATCAATTTGTGGCTGATAAATGGCACGCGGTGGGCACGTGGCGTCAGCACATATCGCAGTGCGGGAAGAAGATTGGAAGAAAGTGCACAATGCACAAATGTCAATATATTTTATTACATTATATTTTGATTTATTTGATGTCAACGCAACAGATTAGTTTTTTGCTGAAAAGTAAAGGGTGATTTTTTTCCAGTATTTTTTAAAATGTTTTTGTGAGTTTTATGAGCTGGTGAACACAAATTTAAAACACTAATTGTGAAACAAGGACTTTTTACATCAAATTATGGAAAGAAATCAACTTTCTATTATATTCATTTTGTTAAATGGGTTTATGATATGTGTAATGTTTCTATATTTTCATACCTAGAGACATTAGGTCACGCTAGCTGTTCCCTTTTCTTGCACAGTTCTTTATACAGTTGATACTTTAATTGATTTGGGAGTAGTTTTGTGTGAGATTGAGTTTGCTACACAAGTTCAATTGCATTTATATTGCCTATATTCATGAAGAAACAATTTAGACATGTGCTATAGCCTAAAGTAACTTTTACATATGGCTTGGCTTGTGTGCGTAAAAAAGTAAGGTGCAAGCACCTAAAACTAAATAGTATTTTTATGGGTATCTGCCTTTGTTTAAACAAAATGTTCACTTTTTTTATGGGAATGGGATTCCATGGATTGCATCTGTTTAAATAAGAGGAAAAAAAGACCCCTAACAATCAAAGAGTCCAACATTTTGCTTGCATGATTGTGATTATTTGTGGACAGAAACTTACTCATTTCTCTCTAGATGGACGACATGCTGATGTCCCGAAACGTTGATAGCATATGATACCTGCGACAAGAAGTAACACATAGAAATTAGCCAGTAAAGCCTTATGGCATCTATTTATGTCTAAAATGTCTTTTCCTGTGTCTGCATTGTCACCCTCTTGCTACTGTGACAATGAAATTTCCCAAATACGGGATGAATAAAGTTATCTAATCTAATTTTATCACATGACCAAAGCCACATGCTTAGACACTCACTTTGGAGTCTTTTTTCTTTATCAATCTGTCCCCGCCATGACATCAGTCCAACTTCCTCACAGACTGTCCTTGATATGCCTATACAAAGTCTGGTAGTGATGACATGGGTGTGTGTGTAAAAGATAAAATGTGTGCCTACCTTGCCCTGTTAAATTCAGGCCATAAATTCCATGTTACATGTCTATGTGCGTGAGTGAATATCATTTCTGTAACAGTTTTTTTTCTTTTATTGAACATCATTATGGGCCGGCTCAGTGTAGTGGTTAGCGCGTCGGCCTCACAGTAGGGGGACCTGGGTTCAAATTCAGGTTCGAACCTTTCTATGTGGGTTTTCTCCAGGTACCCCGGTTTCCTCCCACATAACCAAAGCCATGCATGGTAGGCTGATTGGAAACTTTAAATTGCCCCTAAGTATGAGTGTGAGCATGAATGGTTGTTTGTCTCCTCGTGCCCTGCAATTGGCTGGCCAGCAATTCAGGGTGTCCCCCGCCTCTGGCCTGAAGTCAGCTGGGATAGGCTCCAGCACCCCCCGTGACACTAAAGAGGATAAAGCAGTTCAGAAAATGAGAGAGAGAGACAATCATTACATGACAATTTGTTATAAAAGCAAATTTCCTTTTCTGTAGGTCGGTCTGATTCATCTTTTTCCAGCTGTCTGTATGGGTGTCTTTGTTGAGTGTACTTGTATTATGACACAGGTCAACCCCTCTGTCCGTCAAAGGGAGGTGACACGGTGTCACCATCCTGTCGAATTATACTCTCACTCCTTATCCTGTGGCTGGCAGGAAGTTGGGCGGGAGACAGGAAGTGATTGTGTCAACTGCCCAAGTGCTGAGCATTACTCTCTAGGCCAGATGTCTCAGTCTCTCATACTCTCACACAGACACGCACACACCGACGCAATGACGAGTCAGCAAGTGTAAATCTCAGCACCTGATTGGGCAAGGAGCCGTCAGCATCCCTCCGCGGCCGGCTTCCAATTGGCCGAGGCACCGTCAGCTGATAGGACAACAGATGCTGCGTCTGTCGCGTGTCTGCAAACAGAACAAAGTTTAGCATCTTAGCTTAGCGTCACCATGTTGACCGCTCATGCCTGTGCACAAAGTTACATCAGAAAGCCCATTGGCCTCCTGCCTGACATTGTGATTGGATGAATTAAGATGTTAACAGATGGCCAGTCAGGTGCAAAGACACATAAAGCAACGTCTGGACATTCTGCACATGGGTTAACATCATGTCACATGGTTTATGGATGCCATGTTCTCTCTAGTCCTGACATTGCCTAGCAGTACTGTTACCCTCAAGCAGTTGTCGCCCTTTTAAGGGATCTTTCTGGCGGTAAATTTAGACAAAACCATAAGGCTTGCATGTGGCAAGATGGATTTTTTTGGTTAAAATAATTAAGAAAATAAAACAAGGGCTCAAGATCATGCAGTGTTTGTAAAAATCTTTTGTGTTTCTTCCGACTGACTTTGGTGCGGGCAGTGCAGGTTCGATTCCCACTTTGTTGTAGTTATGAGCATGACTAGTTGTCTGTTTCATTGTGCCCTGTAATTGGCTGGCAACCAATTCATTTATTTTCCTTTTTCGGAATAAACAACACAATATAAACAATCTCAATGAGCCTAGACAAAACTCCCATGTGGCACATTAAAACTGTTCAGTCCATAAACACAATTAGGTTCCCATTCTGTCTTTCTTCAACAGCTAAACAAGACAGGTTGGAAAAAAGCGACAATGTGAAACTAATACAATATTAGTAGCATTTAATTTAGAATTCAATGTTTGTATGGATGTATCATTTGAGTGTTATACCTAACATTATTTATTTCATTTGATGTTTTTCTGTGTATATACAGAATCATGTCTAAAAAAACGTAGCATTTGTGGAAATCAAGTAGCAATGCAGGTTATTTGTAATCCTTTCCAAATGTTCAAAAAGATATATACTATTATGCTTATATTGGAGTGCAACGTTACTTCCAATTAGCCAAAAATACTAATTTACTATATTATGGTGAGTGTGTGTGTATGCAGGCAGGGAGTGTTGAAATCTCTTCCTCGGGGCCTACTAATCCATGTTAATCATTTTAATTTTATGTTGATGCAGTGACACACCCCAAGAAATATACTTAATGAAGCTTGTGTTTTATTCGGCCATGACGACCGGCAGTCCACTTCCGCCCCTTCCTCACCTGCACTCTGTCCACTTCCGGTCATCAGTAGCAGTAAGCAGCACACTTTCAGAAGCGTTTCTCCCCGTCCTTTTATCGCCATGGTCATTTTTGTCATTTGCACCCGACCTTCTTTAGAGGGAAATCTCGGTGGTCGCAGCCTTTCATACTCCACCGCCGCCCACTGTCGCGTACTCCTTCACCGGTACCATTCGACCCCAAGAAGGGCGTTTCCAACTCGAAAGTCTGAGCGAATATTTCCCCCCAAACCCAAATTAAACGTCAAACGGGTCGTTTGGTCCCCAAACAAACACTAAAGGCGTGACGTAACTTTCGGCTTCTCCGGAAAGAGCCGAAGTATTTGGTGAGCTAAGACCTCACCAAACAATCCAGAATGCGCGGTTTCGTCCAGGACTGGTACTCCCACTGTTGTTTTTCTGGTTCTTTACCTCCTGTCACGGTGGTCTTTGGTGTCTACCCGATCCCAACCCAACCATCCCCTTCAACCAACGCTCGACGACGACCGGCTCTAGCGTTACGTCACTTTCGGAATTCCCGGAAAGAACCGAGTAAAGACCCCCGAAAACTGTGGGAAGGCCCTTCAAAATAAGACTTTGCGTTTATGGAAACATTTGTATCTGCGTAGTATTTTTGTTTGTAAGTTACTTAGACATTTATGTTGACTACGTATTTATTTATTGTTATTATTGATCATTTATCTGTTCGTTTGTTGTTATTTGAGCACTTCCTAACTTTAAATCTTATTATACTTGTATAATGACAATAAAAGGATACCATTTAATTTTAATTAAGAGGAGTCATACATTTATTTGGAATTAAGAACCTATAGGCATCCTTCAAATTTAATGATTTAAGATTTTTAAGTTCACTAACAAAAAAAAAATAGATTCAAATTCCAGTATAAAAAAAGACTTCCACATTTTAAATCCTAAAAAATGAAGATCTACAGATAAAAGTCAGTCCTTTTAAGGGACAGTTAAGATAAATACATTTGAGAAGTTAAGATCACACTTTAATTCCCCCGAAAACCACTACTTGCGCCCTGATTGATTCAAATGCAGCACTTGAAACAAATCATTTGGAAATGCATCAGGCAAAATATACATAAAAAAGTTAAAGTAATAAAAACATACAAAATATCCCATTGGGCAAGCATATATTGTTTTAATATAAATAATTAGATATATATATTCAAAAGCTACTATGGGAGTATGGAACCGTGTGTATTAGGATGGAGCACTTTCTAGTCTTAAAGTGGCCGAATATCGAATATTGTCAGCGGGCAACCAGAGCAAAGTACTGCTCAGTTGGACAAACGGCAAACAGCTTTGGGTGGAGGTGCAGAAAAAGTGGGGCAGGAACTAATAGTGTAAAAAAAGGTGTTAGATCTCATTAATTGCATATGTATAATGTGAATACTGTATTTTTTACATCCTGTGGGCTTGGTACAGTTCAGCGAAGAACTAGAAAAACCACCAACCTACAGACAGCTTTTCTTAGGGGTTAGCCCTCCCGATTTGAATTAGTTTGAAATAAAGTGAAGGGGGCCGATAATATCATAATAAGGCACAGAATGATATCACAGCATTACGAATTTCAAATCATTCCGTGTACATGAGTTCACTTGCAAACATAATTGTAATCAAATAAAATAACTGCAGATAACAGAACATTCCCATTTCAAGTCGGCCCACCCATAAAACTTAAAAAAAGAAAATGACTTTAGTACCATACTTTTTGTTAATTAATAATCTTATTATAATTATGTTAGTATTATAGTATTAGTATTATAGTATTTATTATTATATTATTATTAGTAATTATTTACATTTAAATGAATGACCACTCCTAAATTATTCTTAATCACATCCCATCAATTGTGCGATATTTTAATAATTTTTCATAGAGCCCTTAGGGCTAGCATAAGAAAAGTTTAACAAGGTAAATTTTTTTTCTACAATCTGAGAAAATACGCTGAATAATTGAAACATGAATAATAGGCCTTTGTAACAGCAACCATACAAAACACTTCAATTTTGAAACCAAATGAAGAATAGCAGTCTATGCCACAATTGTTCGAAAGCTCAGTTGTCATGAGAGTTCTTATTTTCGATCGAGCTGTCTTTTTAGCTTATTGATATACGACTGAATTTCAGGATCTCCGGGCTGGATTTCAATGGCATTAAGGAATGAATCTAGAGCCTCCTCGAATTGACCTTGGTGGAACTTTTCATGGCCTTGCAATACCAGCGACTCGTAAACATTGGCCCATTCCATCACTGCTTTGTCCGTCACGTTGGCATCTGAATGCCAGGATGTCTTGGAGGTCACCATTTCTCGGGACTGTAACGTTACAAAAAAAAAAAAATCACAATTCAATTTGTAATGGAATTATTCAGCCATGATTCATTTCGCAAAAACAGTTTTTAAATGTGAAAAGTACATTCTTTGCATTGTAGTCCGTAACTTCATGTCATAAATTATCCGAACATGAAACACTAACAAGAAACTAAATGAGTGACTTAACAGCCCCCTACTCTAGTCTACATAAATCAGTCGATAGGTTACACCATCCTCTACAGCTCTTAACTACAGCGAGCAGCCCCCCACTCTATAAGTACTGCGCATTGACTGCTGGGATATATAGTTCTTTTGTCAATACACCCAGTATGATGGCAAACACACTATAATTTGGTGCTAGCTAGCTACTATTTGCGAATGGATTGTGGGCTGGACATCGACATCAACACAGCGTTTTGTGATTGCAATCTGTGTATCGTCAAAGTCTTACCAGTTCGGGGTCACTGCTAGTCTCCTCCAGTTTACTACTCCCAGGGTTGACGTCCTCGTCCTCTTCTTCTTCTACTTCTTCATCCTCTTCATCAGAGTTTGAAGTTACTCCAGTACCGTCATGTGTCATACTGCTCACATCTTCCACTTCACCCTCGTCAGAAGACCTCACCGAAGCCTCAATTGTGTGGCCAAAGTCTCGGGTGACAGCGTGCACGACGGAACGACGAGACCGGTTTCCGCCAACGCTCCTCCTGCAGCTGAAGCCCGGCGAAGATTTTGGTGTTGAAGATCCCTGTATTGCTAAGCTGTTGAACACAGTCATCGTTGTTTGTGGCACCTGGCCTTCGAACTGTACATTTTCCATTTCTTCTTCTTCTTCAGAGTCAATAATGATAACTGCTGCCCTCTTCTTTTTCCTAGCTCCAACAACGGACTTGTCCATTTCAGAGACGTTAGATTGGACGCTGAGCCCCAGGCTCCTCTCAGTCAGGGACTTGCCCACGTCAAAAGTTCCCGAAATCTGAAGCTTGGACAGCAGCTTCTCGTCTTCCTCCTCCTCATCATCCTGGAATAGACTCTCTCTTTCCCCAACCAGATGATTCTGTGAAGGCAGTTTCCTCTCATCATCCTGATCAGAGAGCCCACTTTCTTCCAGTTGCAGGTTGAAGTTTGCTTCCAACAGGTCTGAGCTGCTGCCGCTAACTCTGCACCAGGAGTCGACCTTCAAGCTACCTGGGGATGACTGAAGAACAGACAGTCTTTGGTTTTGGACAGGCTTCTTCTGTTTCCCGTCCAAACTCATCTCAGAATACTTCTGATTTAGAGATTCATTGACACTACTGGCTGTAGAAACATTTGGAGAAGCTTTTTTTACTTCCCGAAAAGAATCCTCCACCTTGACGTTTTCCCTACTGCCTGCTTCGTGAGGCGTGAAATCTTGACTCTTCCTCTGCTTGAAAGGAGACTGACTTCGTCCTCGTGAAATGTTTTGCTTTTCTTGAGGCGGGGATTTTCCGGTGAGATCGGTCATGCTGTTCCGCCCCTGAGAGTCGCCTTCCTTGTTGTCAACAGACTGTTCTAGATCCACCCGGCTGGGTGACATGTTGCTACGGCGTGGCGATCGTGCCATACGGGCCTTGGGCTTGCTGAATTTCTTGTCTGGTGTGGGTTCTTCACGTTCACTTATTGATTTCCGCCTCCACATTGGCTCAGTGCAAGACTCCAAGGTGGTTGTGAACTGCATTTGCAGATCAGACTCCGCTTTTACCAGCTGCTGGGCCTTCTGGACTCGCCCTTTAATGTATTGTTCATCAACCATATTCTGCGGGGCTTCATCGTGGTCTACGTTGAGGGTAAACATGAGGTCGTGATCAGAGATTCCAAACATATCCATAGTATGGAGGTCGGCAAGGTGCATGTCCAGGACGGGGTCAGTACTGCGGTGTTTGGCGTGCAGAGACTGAAGCTGAAGCTGTGTGGAGGAGGACCTGGGGTTTTCTAGGTTAAATAGCTCTCGCAGCTCCTCCTTGCTAAAGTAGCGGAAAGGGTTTTTCTTGTCCCCAGTGTTCTGCCTGATTAGAGAGTCTTTAAAGACCTGCCGTCTGTAGATCTTCTCCTCCACTGTACCGCATGTGATCAACCGGTAAATGACCACGTTCCGGGTCTGGCCGATACGGTAAGCCCTGTCTACGGCCTGGGCGTCAGTAGCCGGGTTCCAGCTGGGATCATAGATGACCACTCGGTCTGCCGCTGTCAGGGTGATGCCAACCCCACCTACCTGGGTGGTCAGGAGAAAAACAGAGTAGCTGTGGTCGGTCTGGAAAAGAGTGATGAGCCGCTCCCGCTCAGTCACCTGCGTGATGGACCCGTCGAGACGCAGGACTTTGAATCCTTGATTCTTCAGGATGCGCTGGAGGATATCAAGCACCATTCTGTAGTGGGCGAAAACCAGTGTGCGGTGACCTTCATCTTTGAGGCGTTTTAGGAGAGTAACTAGAAAAGCTAGTTTCCCAGACTCGGCTATCAAAGTTTCATCAGAAACATTAGCGAGGCTCCTACTATCCATCGCATTGTCATCGTTGCCCACCTGCTGAACATCCTGAAGACCCAAAGAGGCGGTAGCTCTGGTGGAGAGAAGCCTTGGGTGGTCACATAGCTTCTTCAGTATGGTAAGCTCTGCCAGAGGTGACCTAGATGTTGTGAGCAGTTCTTTGATGTGCTCCAGGGAAATGAACTTCCAGTAGATGTCCTCCTGGATGCTGCTAAGGTATGTCCAGACAATCAAGTCATTCTTCCTGGTGAGCGAAGGCATTTCAGCCCCGAGGTCCTCCTGGTTTTCAAATGTCTTCTTTTCTGCACTCCCAGCATAGCTAGTACCATTTTTCTTGTTCTCTTTGTTCTTCTGCACTTCAGCCTTTGTCCTGCGCATGAAGTACGGTTGGATAATGGCCATGAGATTTTCAGACATCCTCGACCCGAGAGCCCTCTCCCCAGGAGTGGCGTCTTTCTCCCGAGCCCGAGTGATTGGGTTCTCGTACTCCATTTTGAATGTTTTGGCCGTGCCCAGCAAAGTTCCCTGACAGGCAAAGTTAAAGAGAGCCCACAACTCTCGGAGATTGTTTTGGACAGGGGTACCGGTGAGCAGCACTCGGTTTTTAGACGGGATGTTTGAGGCGCTCTTGGCTGTTTTGGTGGTACTGGATTTGATCTTGTGGGCTTCGTCCAATATCATGTAGTCCCACTTGAACTCTCGTCCCTCGTAGGTGGACAGCTGCTGCCAATTGTTTATAAGCATGGTGTACGTGGTTATAATCACTCCGCCTCGCCTCTGGATCTTCTCCAGGTTCCTGTTCCGCTCGGGCTTGCTGGTGCCGTGAAATTCTTTGATCCGCATCCCAGGAGTCCATTTGGTAAACTCCTTAGTCCAGTTGGTGATGAGTGACGTGGGCATGACTAAGATGGTGTGCTTGACCAATCCGTTATCATACATTCCTGACAAGAAGGAAATGACCTGAATGGTTTTGCCCAAGCCCATGTCGTCTGCCAGAATGCCTCCTTTGCGCTCGTCTCGATAGAGACCATACAAGAAGGCCACACCATTCTTTTGATAGTCGTACAATTTGTCATACAAGTCCTTGTACAGCTTCAGACCGCTATTGTTGACTTCCACAAACTCGTCGTCGTCACCGTCCTCTAAATTCTGCGTCAAAAACTCCTCAATTTTTTCAATTCGCTTCTGCAGCTTGTCACTACGGTGAATATTATTAGCCATATTAAAAAGCTCCAGAGCTTTTTTCATGTCTCCTTCACGGACTGCATTTTTTCCACCTTGTATGTGTCTGAAAGCAAAGAAAAGTCAACACACTCACTCTGAAGCGATCACCCGTAGTGACATCATTAAATTGTGACATAACAAACAAGTGACATCATTAGGCTCAAAGGGCAGGATGATTTATCACACCAAAGCCTCATATAGGACTCATTTGTAAAACAGTGACTGGACCAAGAGTCTTGTGTAGTCCTAAATTGGCTTAAAAAAATGTAATCACAATTTATCGGCCTGATATTGCGATTTTGATTCAAGTCACAGTGCAAAATCTATGGCCCAATTGTAATAACAACATGATTCTAATAATGCAAGGATAATTACAATGTCTGTGAGGCCGCCCCTATCAAGTTTCCAAAAATGTAACGCTTGCTGTCATACATATAGAAATATGAAATAATTTATGTGGAATATGTCAACCCAAATTACTGTTCATTTTTTGCACAATTTAGCCCTCTAATATTTTTTGGGGGTCATAGACTGCTGTAAACAGAAACAGAGGGCTGAGCATTATGGCCTAAATTTCCGATCTTTTACAGCACGGACGTTTTTTAAGGGGGAGGAGGGTCATTGCCCTCGTACATTTTCAAAACGCTGTTTTTGTCATCCAAACACAATGTTATGTTATATTAAACAGAGATGAGTGAGAATCTAGGACCCAGCAGAAGAAAAAAAACTAAAGCCCGTTTAGACCACCCACACAGTAATCGATTGACTGTGCCGTATCTGCGTGGCCGCATTCTTTGATTTTTTTTTTTAAATCGGCCCTTGGAGAAAAAAATAAATAAAATATAGATGTCTGTTGCAGCATTACACATTAGATACAATATACATTGAGTTTAGAAAATATTGTGCTTCATTACCTCTGGTAGATTTCCATGTCATCTTCTTCATCCATGGACAAGCATCTGAGAAGACAGCAACAAAGTCAGACATTGAACAGAACTACTGCTTGTAAGGCTTGCCGATTTTAAGATTGCAATTGAAATTGTTCTCCCTGGGCATGCGTGGGGTTTCTCTAGGTACTCTGTTTTCCTCCCAGATTCCAAAAAACATGCATGGTCAGGTCTTGTTTTCCAAGATGGCGCCGTCACGCGGAAGCCAGTCGCAGTAGCTCGGTCCAATCTTATTTTTCTTGTGTGTTTTACATCCCTCGTATCTTTTTTTAATTACATTTTGATATTTCTTAATACATTCGATTTTACTTTGTTTTTACAACTTTCTTTGTTCTGTTAGCCTTGCTTCTTTCTGCTACTTCTTTTTTGGAACCATTCAGCCATACCTACGCTGTCATACAGCAACATCTCATTACCAGGCCGGAAAAAGAGTCGAGTGGTTCTTTACTCTGCTACTGCTGTCTTCAGCCCCAGACTACTGAGGAACTGTGCAGATATGCTTGGAAGAGTGACTTCATATTCTCTACCTCGGTACCAGTCTGCAGAAGTCCCACATCTTGTGGAAGACTTCCTGTGTGTGCTTCCAGTTTTATCCAACTTTACAACATCTTTTTCTTGTGTCTGAAGCGGTATTTGCTATCGCAACCAAGATGGAGCCGTTCAAGTGTTCGTTTTGTGTTTTTACTGCTTTTCTGTCTTAATGACTTGATTTGGTGATTCTTAATGATCCCATTTACTTTGCTTTGTACTTTGTTGTTTTGCGGCCTTTGAGACTGTACTGTCTAACTTGTAACTGTGTTTTTTGTTGCACTAAAATACTCAACATGTGCGGAATTCTCAACAGATTTACAACCAGTTTGATTAATAACAACCCAAATTAAAACAAATGGCCAACAAGTGACGACGCTAACGGAAGATTGTTCGCTCCAGTTTCTTGTCGTTGGCATCGGTTTAGCTAACGTTTACTTACTTTTCTAACTTGTCTTGAATCTTCTCCACCTCGCTATTGTCATAGTGTCTCTCCACCTCGCTATTGTCATGGTGACCATTCATGTTTGAAGCGTCGTCTTGTTCCAGGATTCTTTTACAAAACTTGTTTTGGACTTAAACCTTAAATAAAAGAATACACGTTGGACTCGAGTTATCCACTCCACTTCGCCCGCCGAATCCTTGAACTCGCAAACACAGGAAGTGTGGTGACGCCCCTGACAATCTGTCCAATTAGAGGGAACCAAAATCTAGAGTAGGCGGTGCATAAAGAGAGAGCCCCGCCAATGAAAATAGTCGCTGACAAACAAGGCCACAAACGTTGTTAGAATATATCTTTTTAATTTTATTTTTACTAATTTAAGCAGTTAGAAAATGTCATTTGAAATATTTTTTAAATAATATTAATTAATGTATCACATTCCAAACAAAACTGTTCCATATCTTGTAATGTCCCTTTGTAACTCTCCTTAGACTGTTTATCTGTTTATATATGTTTACATGTTGAACCCAATCTTTGGACCTTCCTTGTTTTCTCTTTAGAGAGACAGTCAAGTAATATAGTTAAGGCCCTTATTAGTAATCCCATCGATGGACAGAAGAGGGCACTCATATAACGTCAGTATACCAATATTTTGAATAGGTTAGGAAAGTTTTCTTTCTTTTTTAAGAATAGTGCAACCTACTAATCACTATTTGCCAATCCATCACCTCTAACCCCATGAACAGCCCCGACTTGAGCAGAATAACCAGCACCTAAGCAGTCAGATGAATTATTGTGCTTGAATTATTTAAAGAAAATATTGTTTGTATATGTAGATTGAGCCGACTTGCTATGTTGTGCATCAAATATGAGAGAGCAATGAAAATCAAGCCTTGTGGTCATCATATACCCTTCCAATAGTTGTGAGTAGGCCTATTATACAAAAATTCAGATTGTATTTGAACATATCCAGTACTGTGCCCGTTTTACTAAGCTTCAGAACTACTTATATGTAGTCCGCTAGTTGATGAATGTGCTCAGATTAGTTCAAGTGGGTCTCAAAATTATGTGGTCATAATCCGTGATGCTTTAAATTTGAGTGGTTATATAATTCGATGGAATGCGTACATGGAATGTATAGCTTACTATGTTGGTTGTTCTCTAGGTTCGGTATCCTTCATGTGTATTTGAATTAAAAGTTACATATATATAGTGGTGGCAGCCTGGTGGATGGCTCCTCAACACTATGATAACACCATGCTTCTTTTTGCTCTCGCTATAACTTTCTTGGATGAAAATTATGAAACCAAAGAAAGGGCCGGTTCCCACATCCGCCTAGAGTGCGTCATTTTCTGTTCGGGCTTGTGCCGTTCTCTTGTTGCACATAGTGGCCACTACCATGCTAGAGTTGGCTCTTAAATCGGCCTAGGTTGCACTAACCTTGGGTCTGGGATCATGGAAAGGTAGCTCCCTTTTATCCAATGGGAGGCCAGCAGAGTGTTAGGAGACCGCCAATGGAATAGCAACTCTATCAAAACAACTTCAAAATAAAATTGACTGCTACGAGAGGATGTTTACGTTTTACTGATGTTGGTTTTCTTAACTTGATACTTCTTTGGTATCTAGAAACAATATGTTCATATGTTAGAGATGTTCCTAAGTAGGGGTACTACTGTACTTGCTCTCTGTTGTGTTGGACATTGTAAACCCACTGTTTTGGCATGTGTCTTTATTGTTTGGGTTTAGGGGCCTTGGGCCCAGATCTGATTTGTTTCTGTTTGCTGGAATCTACAGAGTAAAAGGCCACGTGAAAGTCTAAAAATAAAATACAAATCTCTATGCTTTGCCAAATCCATTGCAAGTCTTAGAGTATTAGGCTATTATGAGTGGATCTTCCCTTTAAAAAGCCTGACTCATCTCAGTGATAATAGAGTCCATTCCCTGCTTCAGTCTCGCTTGTCTCATGATATATTTCCTCTCTTTTCCTGTTTTAGGAATAAATGCAATCATTCCCTTCTTGATCGTATTTAATCGCCAGGTTAGCCCACTGTAGGCGGTTACTGTAGCCAACTTGGGTTTAGCAGCCAATGGTTCTGACAGGGCTGCATGAGACAGCCCAGAGATTGATAAGAAGTTATTAGACTTGGAATAAATCTCTCAATAACCTGTGCAGAAAATCTTCATTTTCATCATCGTCACCTTCATCGTACTGCACAAGTCTCTTCTAATCTTTTTTTTTTCTGGCTTAAAATCCAGCGGGGAAGTGCTATTGTCATTGTGAGCACAGTACTTAAAGTACTGACACATTTATTATATATAGATTATATTTCAATATTAATAAATGTCAGTGACTAAATATGCGTATAACTGTTTAACGTTTAATATACAAACTTCTTAATATTGTATATATGAGAAAATATGTAAGTATGGTAGAGATATAATGGGGATGAACCTATTTTGCGTTTTTTTCGATTATTGCGCAGTGTCTGGTCTACATTACCCAAAAAATTCGAGGGAACTCACAAATAGCCAATTCAGGGTGTCCCTCTACTACTGCACATTGTATGATGGGGTAAGCTCCAGCACCCCCGCGAGCCATGTGTACGGAAAATTGACCAATAAACCACAAATTCAACTTTAGCAATGTGTGTGCGGATGTGTCAAAATAATCGCTCGCGTTTCTCGCCGTTATCGCCCAATCAGGAAGTCCAAGCATCTGCCAAGACGCTTTCTTTCTTGAGACTCACCGCAACTGACCTCTTTTTTGAATTTATTGTTTTTTTTTTAATCCACTTTAAGACGCCTAAAGGTGAGGAGCCAGCGCTCGATTTGCCCCCAATGTAAGAGTTGAGAGGAGGCTAACGGCGAGGGGGTGTGCGTGATTGACACTTCCTACTCTGGGATTAGCCGGCAGCTAATGCTAACGCTGAAACCAGACAGCAAGCGGCAAAAGTGGACGCCGAGTGATTTGGAGACTTTAAATCGACGTCACTCGACTCGGAGGCGGCAACTTGAGCGCCGTTCACTCTTCTCCGGATTACTAGGATCATATTTGGAGGATTATTGCGTGCGTAGCAAGTGTTCAACTCGGCTCGCTGCTGACAGCCGCGGCGGGGGCTCCGCGGGGTCGAGGGGCACCTGCTCTGTGTCTACGGCCGTCGTTGTGGCACCTTTCTCCGGGGCAGAGGACAAGGACGCTCGCTTGGTGAGTGTCACACACACATACACAAATACACACACACGCGTCGAGAGTGCGAACGTGACAGCAGGTGGAGATGGATTATGATTTCGGCCGTGTCACGCAATGTGGGTCAGTGTGAAAAGTGCGTGGACCGCCTGCCGTGACACCTGAAAAAGCGTCCTTTGAGAGGCTTTTACTATTAAACGCAAACGCCCCCCCCCCCCAACCCCACAATCCCACAATCCTCAAATCCCGTCCCTGTTTATGATGCTTGCCGCTATTTAATTTCTAAGGATGACCATTTATTCGAATGAAATGTTTATTTTTTTTCTTTGGAAAGTCGACGTCATCGATTTTCTCCAAGGGCCGTGAATGCATCTTACTCGGGTTCAAAGTAAACGCCATCGAAGTAAAAGAATCGAAAAATGATGTCATCCCTTCCTTCTGATCGGCAGGAGGCGGAAGTGTGCGTCGAAACGCTCGCGCGCGCGCGCGCGCGCCCGCGCATGCACGCACGTGCCCGTTGTTTTTGTCGTTATGTGGAAAGAAGCTGGCCCGTCGGATGTCACGCGAGCGAACGTGTGTCGATGGCGGAACATCTTTTGTCGTCTCTATTGTGTCTTCCTGTGCTATAGATGGCCAATCTTTCAGTCTTTATCACCAGTGATTGGTCATAGGCTTGGAGAAATGATTGGTCGGCTGTCTGGAAAGTGTCAATTCGCTGTCTTTACATAACAGATAATTTTATTTTGCAGTTGTTGTTACATACACCTGACACAGTTTTTGACTCTGTTTTTGTCCTATTTTTATCCATTTTTTTTACGGGTGGGTAATACATTTCAAGGAAATTACTTACGAGGGCAAAGGAACACAATTATTGAACAATCTGTAGGTAATTGCTGCTTAAGATGAGAAATGTTTTTTTGTACACAATGAAGCAACCATTGTGTTACACTGCAATGTAAAAGCATCATGTAAATTGAGTAAAATTAATAACTGACAGCTTAAAAATGGAACAAAAATAAGACAAATCTTGGTCAACCTCAGCATTCAAATGTAAAATAACTGTTTAAAACTTTAATTTTCACATTTTAGTGTCGAACAACAAAGAAAGCTGCAGCCAGTGACGTTATACAGATAGACCACCCCTCCCACCAGGAGGAATGGACAAAGGACACAAAGGCCTTTTTCCTCATAAATGTTCAATAAAATAAAAACAACACCTGACGGTTCCAGAGGCCTATATTTCTGATGTTTATAACAATCTGTGCAAAGATTAAGAAGGTCCACCAATGTCTACCATTTTCGTGCAGGTACATGATTAAATAGTTTTATTTTTTAAGAAGGGCGCTGCAAAACCAGAAGTTTGAGAGTTGAGTGATCAAGTGTGTGCACTACTGTACTTGCTTCATTTCCTATCTGCAATCAGATCTGTTCATTTGCCCCCTCCCGTCAAAATGGTGCCTTCAATGGCACCCCTGTTCTAATGTGTGTATCTGTACCGTTGTTTTGACATATTCTCCATAGCATCACAACATTGCAGTGTAACTTCCGCAAAATTTCAAAATTCATATTAATGCCAAATTTACAGCAGTAATACTGGCAACGGTATAAAATGGCACAGCCTTAACTCGCACAAACACATTTTATCACCTTTTACGTGGATTATAACACATTGATATGGTCACGCAACGTGAAACGCAACTGAAAAAATACGTTAACACGAATATGCAAGAAACAAAAGCTTTTTCTTTATAAGACATTATGTTAAATGTATCTTCTTAAAACATTTATCACTTTAAAATGGGAAAGATCATCACGCCACTGGATGCAACTTATAAACTGTTGATGTATTCACATTAAAATTTGAAAATGTTCACAATTAGACGAGATACTGAACGTAACCATTTTCTTTGTGGTAACTTGTTTCCATAAACAGGTGTTGCAGCATTTTATGAGACCTTCTGCAGTTGTACATTTATCAAGATTTCAACTCCACTACACTTCCTGTTGTAAGTAGGCCAGCTCAGTTATCCTTTTTCCACCCGTTTTGTTAGTGCCACGTTAATGTTTGATTGACTCGGATGTCGGCGGCGAGATTATGAAGACTAAAATAGCTTTATGGGTCATACCAATGGCTGATGAGTCAGGTTGGACGATACAGTGAGATGGTGATTTTGTAAGAGCTGTTATGTGCAGTGAATACAAATGAAACTATTTACAGTAATCCCTCGAATATCGTGGTTAATGTAGACTAGACATGATAATCGAAAAATCGCAACGTAAGGTCACCCCATTATAACTTTTTTTTCTTCACTGCTTAGTCCTACTAGCAAAAATGGCTTCCGAGTTTCAGCCTAAATTTACACATTTGTATGAACTAAAAGAAATAATTCAGTGCTGAGTCCTAGTAGCAAGAGTGGCTTTTCCTTACGAATTTCAGCATATAATTTCACATTTTTATGAACTACTACTACTACTACTACTACTACTACTACTACTACTTCTACTACTACTACTACTACTACTACTACTACTACTACTACTACTACTACTACTACTACTACTACTACTACTACTTCTACTACTACTACTACTTCTACTACTACTACTACTTCTACTACTACTACTACTACTACTACTACTACCACCACCACTACTACTACTACTACTACTACCACCACCACTACTACTACTACTACTACTACTACTACTACTACCACCACCACTACTACTACTGATACACTACTACAACTACTGATACTACTCCTGCTGCTACTACTACTACTGCTGCTACTACTACTGCTACTGCTACTACAACTAGTATTCACTCAAGCATTAGAGTCAAATCTCTATGCAGAAATACGTTTTAAATGTAATAGTCTTTTATTTTAACTGAATAGGTTAACTGGTTTGGTTTCATTCTAAAACGTAATGTGTGGCCTTGTCCAGGATTGGTTCATGTTTTTATTTTTATATAAAAATCAAGTTGTCACATTGAAAAGCCAAAATACTCAGCCAGCCCCACTTCATAATAGGATGGATTTCAAATGGTTTGAGATAAGAACTTAAACACAGAATGAATACCACTCCTATCTCAAGCTATCACTCTGTCGGCCATCAATTTTGATTATGTTCGTTTCAAAATTTAATGAGAAAATTGATCTTAGGAAACCCATATGGAAACAGACAGGCATCATCCTCAAATATGAGTACGCTTGAACGATTTCAGGTTGGTTACTTTGGTGCACACCCCCGCTTTGGGTTCAAATGACGCAAGCACGTCCTCCACGCCAGCTCTTTAGGCAGCTCCTAAAAATAGACGCCAGCTCAGCAGCCCTCACATCACATGAGGCAAACATGGCCCACTATGGTTGGCCATCTTATGTCTGGCTGACACGCTTCACATGGATAAAGAAGAAGAAAAAAACACCCCCTCCTAAAAAAAACCTATGGTCATGGTGGGTTTTTGCGGTTACTAAAAATAGACTTGCCCTACTAAATAATGCCTACGTGCCCAATGTTGCAATGTAGATCACAGTGATGGAGACAGACGGAATGGTGTGGAGGTGGTAGTGTGGTGGTGGTGGTGGGGGCATTTGCTCCCCACATGGTTTCATAAGGTCCACTAAAGAATTTCATGTCTACTTCCTATTGACATCAAAATTGCTCTCGCTTGGCACTCATTCGCTGCTGTCGACGACGTTCACATTCGGCAACTGGATTTGAGCTCAGGCATGGATGAAGAGCCTACATTCAAATCCCAGCTATATACAGTAATACCCTGAGATACGAGCTTAATGCCTTCCGGGACCGAGCTCGTATGTCAATTTACTCATTTCTTAAATAAATTTTTACCATAAAAAAATAACAAATTACAAATTATCCGTTCCAAACCTCTGAAAAATTACGCCGAACAGGATATTTTTCAATGGAAAAAACATCTTTTTTTTTTAGTAACCGTCTCATATGCTTGTATCTCAAAATTTTCTCGTATTTCAGGACAAAAATTTGCTCAGAATTTTCCTTGTATCTCAAATTTCTCGTATGTTGGGATATTACAGTATTAAAATCCGAACGGATTTACAAACCTGATTTTGAAACTCCAACTTTAACTTGCGCAGGGAGTGACGACAGCCATCGAAGCGGGAATTTTTTTTTTTCTATAAAATTAAGCTTTTATTTCCATTGACAGTTGAAAATGTCAAAAGTACATTTGAGCACCTGAACAAATTTTGCACGCCAAAGCCA